>NC_054550.1:10145309-10440309 GCF_017654505.1 Polyodon spathula
TATACTATGAATTTACCATAGTTTGCCATGTTTTTTAACATGCTTTACCATACCTTTCTGGGCTTCACAGTGCTAACCTATGCGTTAGCCTGCTTTCACTATGCTTTATTACATTTTGCTATGCTTATATTATGGTAAACTTTTGTAAGGGCTCTAATGGTCATGTTCAGAATGAATGCTCAGTTAGTGTTCAAAATTAATATTGAATATGGCTGTTTTATAAGTTTGTTATGCACAGCTGTACCTGGCACTTTACAATGCTTTAAGGCCTGCATGTGGTACTGTAACTTCTAACTGTGCTCTGTTTGCAGTTCCTCTACAGTTATGGAGCTGTACAAGAGGATTGTGGAGATATGTAAGCATGCCCAGCAGCTGACAGCTCCCACAGGGAGCACTGTTACAGGGAAGCCTGGCTCCAATGCCCTTACCCAGGGGCATCATTCTGAATCAAAATAAAATATATGAACTCCTATAGAGCTAGGATGAATCACATTGACACATTTCAGGGGTTGATGATGATCAGTGTTGGGGAAGTTACTTTTAAATAGTAATACAATCAATTCTCATGAATTTCAAGGGATCAGCAAAAAAATGTGTCATTAGTTATTCGTATTATCAGGAACCTAAAGCCGAGTTTTTATTGAAGTTACAGTAACGCTGAAATCAAATTTCAATTACAGAACAATGAAAAGTATTGTAAATGTAAAAATAGGGTTGTAAATTAACTTTTAAAAAGCGTGCTTTGCAAATGAACTGCAGTTGAAATTAAGACTGCATTCTGATCACATTTTTAAACCAAACAGACAAAATGTGTCTCTGTTAAATGAAAACTGTGCCAAGGAAGTACCTTTTTTTCTTTCTTTTTTTTAACTATTTACATTTTCTTCAAAGTACCAGTAATAAGTTACTGTAACTAGTTACAATGTTGTTTAAAAGTCGGTATCCCGTCAATTTGTACAACACTTTTCATCACCAGCAATTCATCACCAGCGACAATTCATCACGGACAATAACTCATCGATTAGTGTTAGGGTTAGGTTTAGGGTTAGGGTTACAAGCACCGCACAGTCATTTTCACCTGTAGCGTTTTAAACAGCTGTGATATGATAATGTACCCTCCGTGATGAATTGTTGCTGGTGATGAATTGCTGGTGATGAATTGTTGATGCTAAATTGGCATAGACCAGTTTAAGTCACTTCTACCTGTAACATACAGTCAATTCTCATTAAAACAAACTTGGATTAGATGGATTTCCTGATAGTATGAATGTTCTACATGGTCCGGGCAAAATTTAGCAGTCGCTTATTGTAAATTACTTCTTATAATATGATTTCACTTAACACAGCACACCACTGGACTGTAAACAAATACACATTCAAAACTAGCCCTAGGTAAGCATGGTATTCCACTCAAGTGAGATAACAAAAATATAAGATATAGCCCTCTATTGTTCTATATATATATATATATATATATATATATATATATATATATATATATATATATATATATATATATAGATAGATAGATAGATAGATAGATAGATAGATAGATATAGATAGATAGATAATGCATTGTTTTTGGAACTTGGACAATTTTCAACTACAAACTGCCCTGCTCTCAGTAGGAACCCATAGTTCACTTTACTTCTCAATATGATGGTCATGTTTTGTTTTTAATTATTTTGACACATGGGGCCCAACGTACCCAAACAGCACTTTCAGGCTTCCGTTTTCAGCAGGCGGGAAGGATGTTATGCAGCTGTAGAATGAGCGGATTCGCGGACGGTGAGAGTATGTCATCTTGCATGGGGAAACAATAAACTCTACACTTCACAGGTGTTACTGCAATTAGCTCACTGTTTTGCATACGTCTGGCTAGTGTATTGGATAAATGGCTAATCCCGCTTTAATTCACATGATTATACCCATTGATTTTCACTGATGCGTCAGTTTAATCAGTTGTTAAAGCAATAAAGAATATTTATGCTAGATCACGTGCTCGTTTCTGCTCACACTGCATGGTCACGCTGCCTGGTCATATTACCTGTCTATTTCACCGACACCAATACAGCTGTCGTACTGTAGCTACGACAGGAGGACCACAGTCATTTACCTCATTGAACTTTGAGAAACAGGGCTGCTCTAATTTATGCTGTGTATTTTAAGACATAGGCTGAGGCAATTACAGCGACAGAGGGCATGTTTAACTTGGTTTCTGATTAAGAAATTATAGTGAATCGCTTGAAGTGGGAGTATATATGACAGACGTCCCCAATATTTTAATGAACCTCTCTATTTCTGCTGAGAGTGTGTACCAGGGTGAGGGGGTCTGTCTGTTTCTTCGCACTCACGTCGCCACCTTTTTGATGATTGCGTAATTTTTTAATAAAACAAACAAACAAACAAACAAAAAAAACCAACAGCCTTAATGCTACAGTATAATGAAATTTGGTGGGGATAGCGCAATAATAGACACTTCTTATCAGCAGAGGGCGCGCGTCTAGTACTAAACAGCTTCAAATAACCACAAAATGCTTCACAGTAGCCTACTTGTTATATTTTAAAACATACGTGAGTAGATTTTTTTTTTTTTTTTTTTTTTTTTTTGGCTTGTTAGTAATTGTATTTTAAAATATAACATATTTTAAATGTTTATAAAATCTATCTTTGTGTGTTGCACATGCCCATATTAAATATAGTCGGATTTAGTAATACGCAGCATTTAAAGTTTCAGAAAAGTAAAAAAAAATACAAAATAATGGCTTAATGAATTCGGTAGGTTTAAATCTAAAATATCTAAAAAATCTAAAAATATTGATGCGGTTATTGAATGAAAAAAAACATGTTTTTATTGTACGACATTTTATGTAGGAACAGATTCACTTTCAATAACACAAGAACAGTATAATGTCAAATAACATTTTCAAACTTTCCAGTGGAAGTTTTTTTTTTTTTTTTTTTTTTAATAAACAGGATTTAAGAACGAAGACCACAGAAACGATGCATGCGTGATATTCTTTAGCAGGACAACATTCACATGACAACTATTAACAGCTGATTATCTCATGTTTAGAATGTCAAAATGTGATGCATCATGAAATTATTAGTATTACGTTATTCGGGTTGTTCTCTTGAGATTAACATCGAGTTGTGTAGGAAATAACAGAAATAACAATAATTATGTAGGAAATAACAGATCCATAGCGGACATTTAGTTGTATTATTTGATATTATTTATTTGTCACAACCTATTAAATATGAATACTTATAATTCAATATAACGTGTATCTTAAAAGGGCCAATGCATTCTTAAATCAATTGTACAGTATAGGATAGCTGTTTGGAAATCAATCTGCCGTGTTAAAACAGATTGCACTATAGTAACGTGGTGGTGCTGTTGTCAAATCCGGTATTGCTAACCACAGGTGCTAAAGCTGACTGGTAGTATGTGATAAAGGTACGAGGAGTGAATGCCATAATGAGTCGACACTAAAATAAATCGAACCCCTTAGGAAAGTAAATAGCCACACTTAATCTGGGTGCAAATAATTGATTCTTCATTTCATAATCTGTATCGAAATGTCATTTTTGTAATTAAAAAATTCCACAAGGCCGAGTTTAAATAAATTAAAAAAAGGAACTGACGTGAGTGCTAAAAATCATGCAATCGCGGCTGTTTTGTTTGCATGCTGTTACATGTTGTTCCACAAGATGGCGAAGCGCTACCAGCAATGTTTAGCTATAAAGGTATCTGTAATGTAATATCGCATATCATCACATCACTTTGAAACATGTGATTTAATTGCGGAGTCGTTTTTATAAAAAATAAATAATAAAACTTGTTTTTACAAAATTGTAAAGCATTAGTTTAGCGAAACCCTGGGTTAAACACAAATGTGTGTGGTAGTTTTAAATATTTGGAAATAATCTGGAAGTTAAATAAACTCCAATTCATGTGATCAGATTACACATCTATATAAGCAGATACGATTATTTTGGAATGTTCATAGTTAACATGCGCTAATGTGAAGTCCTACCAGGAATGCTCATTGCCGTATGCGCATAACTGCGTTGAACTGTTTTTACATCGCCTGTAAGGTTTGTCCGCTATGTTGCGTATATTTCTCCAACATTTAACCCAAAAAGGACTGAATAACATTCCTGCATTTCTTCAATGAGCTCTGTCTGCAAGCACGATAACTACAATCCCAGAAATGTCTGGAATGCATAAGCAGTTTTTCATTCAAATCACTTTCAGCCGTTAGACAATGTAGTTTTGCATTTTTCTAACAACTGATTAAATAATGTTGGAGACAGTAGGTCGCTGTAATCTTTATTGTGCGTGGTGCTTTAAAATTCTTCAGATGCTCAATCCAGACGGTACTCTGTTTGTTTAACTGTTGTTTAAATGTTGCATCACCTAGAATTTTTGGATTGAGACTGATTTAATAATATAATAATAAAAACTATATGAACATAATTTTGATATTTTATTCACCGTCAAAGAAACTACAAAATTATATTGTATAAGTCTACCAGAATCCATAATATTAGTACAATATTTCATGTTAGGTTTCGCTATGTCACATTATTTTATTTTTTTTTTAAGTGGCATATATAGAAAACTATAAAGCGTTATGTAAGTAACATTATTGCTCTTTGTGATGGTGTTTATTGCTCTTTGTGATGGTGTTCCACTATGAAAGGCGCTATATAAAATAATGATTGATTTATTGATTATTCAACAGGTTTCATTTGACTTTATGAAGCAAAATTTGTTACTCTAGTTATATATGGTGATGCAAAAACTGACTATAGCTTTGTGTGTGTGTGTGTGTGTGTGTGTGTGTGTGTGTGTGTGTGAGCACACACACGCACTTATAAGGCATTAAATGATTTCAACTGCCACAAACTCAAATTGAATCCAAACACTCTAGCCTCTGTAAATTACGACATGTTGAAATGAAGCAGATAAAACGGTGTGCCCCATATTCCTGCAGTAAGAATTGAAGCACACGCTGAAGCACTGCTCACGAGTAATGTAACTTTGCGGTTTAAATTGGCGGCAAGTTTCCAGGGGCCGCGCCTTAAATCCACAGATCTGATTAATTCATCTGATCGCTACAGATTTCGGTTGCGAATGTGGTCGATTTATACTGATAAGATTGTTCAGATAACGCTCGTATTTCAGGTTTTAAAGAACCCCTTCAGACACTTCCAAGTAGGCCTGTAGGCTATATTAATGCAGTTTTGCAAACGTACAGCATGACATGACATTTCCCTGAACCAAAACATTCTACATTAAAATGACAGATTTTGTTTTTAACCACTTTAAGCCGCAACTAAGAGTTATTAAATTGACTTGTGTTGCATTTTTAAATTGATCTTGATAACGTTTAGTTTTGTTTTAGGGTTTTTTAATACAATTATATTAATGAATGTATTAATTTATATACATTCTATAAAAGCAGTGACTAGCAGTTGTTTTGTGGATATATAAATACTGCTATAGTCGGTAGTGGATTTATTACACACCGTAAAAGCACGAGATTCTTTTTCGATATCCTTTTAAACGTTTGTTAACTGAATGATTGTAAACTGGGACATTTACAGAAGAATGTGAAATATACCGTAGACTCTATCCCGTAATTCAGTATCAATTGAGGTGTAAAAAACTGCAATCTGATATCCGAGTCACTTAATAAGCATTATTATACAGGCAAAGTTTCGTATTTGTAATAGTCTTTTCAGAGGTTCTCCAAAAAACAGTGTGACTATTATTATTTTTATTTTTTAACTTTTTCTTGTCGAATAAACTGTAGGTTTTATTACTAGTATCAACCGCTTGGTGTCACCGTTTAACAGCTGGGGCATCCAAATGCAACTTTTAGTATTTAACAAGTAGCTACTTAAATGATTTTATTTTCTCCCCAGTTGCTGCATTTAGACAAGATAAAATGCAGTATGCGAATGAGACACATTTAATCTACACAAAGTTGTAACATTGTTTTCCTTTCTTACCATTATGCACGGTTTTGTGTATTTTCTAATAAACATGAGTTTGTTTTTATGTATCTGATTATTTTAAATCGTTTTAGTCAGGGTGTTGGTTCGCTAATAATTATAAACCATAGCGAGGCAACATCTAGCTGCCATTTGCTACCGCTATACGTTATACTAATTACATTACAAATAACAATTATTTTCAGTTTTCAGTTTTTTTTTTTTTTTTTTTTTGCAGATTGACTCAAGTATATAAATCGTTTGAGGTGGTGTGATTCCAGAGTAAATCAGTTATTTCAAATGAACAATGAACAACACGGTCAAAGAACAATCCGATTTTATATAGCAGAATTGCTGAATATGCATACAGAACGCATACGAACGGCTCTGTGTTTGACTATGAACTGCATTGCATGATGTGGTGGGAATCAAAAAGTGTAAACATTTAAAGGTCTGCCTGAAACGTTGCTTTAAAATTAACACGCCTACAAAATGTGCGAATATTGCTTTGTGGTGTTACAATCTAGCGGTGTTACAGATTTGCTTTTTCTTCACGGTTGTATAACTGTGGTTTTCAGTAACTGTTTCACTCGAATGCGTGTGATTACCAAGCAAGAAAAAAAAAAAAAAGTAAAAACAAAAAAAAAAAACACTTCCAAGTAAGCAAAACCTGCCCAGAGCTAAACTACAACTCGTTTTTACAAACAACAAAACCCACAACGCTGACGCTGTAACCAACCAATCACAGCAGCCCTGAAGTTGGCGCCAGTCCAAGCCCGCCAAACATCCAATAAAAAAAACCAGAGGCGGGTTAGAACTTGAATAGGTGGTTAAGAGTAACCAATCATGAAGTTAGTTTTACGAGCAATACATTAGTGCACGCCCCCATTGAATGCTCATGGACTTTAAATACAAGGTTGATAACAACTCAGCCACAGAACCCAACCTTTCGCACTATTCGTGAGCAACGTGCAATAGCAGCTTTAAGGAAATACACGCAAACGAGACGTCGATAAAACTTGTGCGCGTCTGTTTGTTTTTTTTTCTTAATTCTGTTGGATTGCCCTTTCATATCAGCACTATGTCCAGCGTTCAGCTGTCCAGCACGTCTTTGGACAGGTTGGTTGCCAGAAGGACCTTCCCTCTTCACGCCAGGACTGGGGTCTGTAGGAACCTGTTTGGCCCGATTGACCACGACGAGCTGAACCGCGAGATGAAGTCCAAGCTCCGGGAGATAAGCGAGCGGGACCAGCATAGATGGAACTTCAATTTTGAGACCAGCACTCCATTGGAAGGCGGACAGTACGAATGGAAAGAGAGCGAGGCGGACGCAACGCCCGGTTTTTACAGAGAATCCATCCAGATGGGTAAAACTAGGATTACAGTCCCAGTCAGGGCAAAAACATCTTTGGACACTACCAAGAACAGCATGGACTCTAACTCCAGCCAGGAATTATCGTCTCCCTCTTCCCAGGAGAATGACAGGTTGTCTAGTTTGGATAGCATTGTTCGCTCCGGGGAAACGAATCAAGAAAATCGGTCGGATAAATTAAACTCAGGAATTAAAGCCAGCAAAAGCGATCCTTGCACTTCAAGAAAAAGGGTATCTGCGTCTTCAGCACCAACGCACATTACAGGTAAACATTGCATGCAAGCATTTGAGACACATTTGTACCATGTGGATTTGTTTTTAAATAGCCTGTACTAAACACGTACACTAACCTACATGTAACGGTCAAATCAATATGCATTAACCAATATGTGTAGCATAGTGGTTGAAGTATCTGGTTTAACTCAAATATAAGGAAACGTAAATAGTTGCAGAATTTAATTTTGCTTTAATATATATATATATATATATATATATATATATTTTTATATATATATATATATATATATATATATATATATATATATATATAATCACACACACACATGTATGTATGTGTGTGTGTGTTATGTCGTTGACTTATCCTTTTTCCCTGCAATTTATACTAATCACTTCTGTTCTATCCAGATTTCTTTGTAAAGAGGAAACGAATATTGGAATGTAAACAGTCAGAGAACGGGTCCCCATCGGCGGCTGCGATCGCAACAGAGCAGACTCCCCGCAAAAGAATCCGATGAAGGTAAGAAGAGCGCTTCCAGTGTATTTTCTGTAGTTTGAGATTCTCTGTAATTAGTTACAGTTGGTTATCAATACGGAGGGGGGGGCGCTTTAGTAAACAAACCGCATAAAAAATGGTCAAAAGAACAAAACAATGTAATCTTAGTTAAGCTTTGGTGTGCTTTTAAAAGGGTTTGTTTTTAAAGTGTGTTAGTTAAACTTGCATGGCTAACGCAATCTGGTTAATAATTTGCACATAAAATGGCTGTTGGCAACATAGTAGCAGTGACTTTTAAACCCCCTCGTTAGGTATTTGGAGTTCATTCCTGTAAAAACTTGTGTGTGTAAAGGGGGAGGGGATTGACGTCAACGTGGCGGGAAAGGTTCTCGTAGCATGGTGACGTTAGCAGCTTTTTTTTTTTTTTTTTTTTTAGCTGACTCATGCAGTTAGAGTTGGGAGTGGGGGTTGATTGTGCTAGGAGGGGGAGGGGAAACGCACAAATGTTTATTTTTTTGTGCCCGGGGAACATCTGATTGCTCACGATATCTTTTGTTTTTATTTACAGATAGTTGCACAAAATCCTGGTGAAGATTCGTGTTTTTTTTTTTTTTTTTTTTTTTTTTTTTTTTTCTGATCGAAGAAAAAAGACACTGTCTGTCCCTCCCGATTGTTCTGAAGAAAGTCCGTCCGGGAGAGGAAAAGGGACACTGCTTCCAAATGTAGCAAACCAGTGGCTTTGTAATGTAGCCACACAGTGTTAAACGAATTAACAACTGTGCAATGGATCCTGTTTTTTTTTTTTTTTTTTTTTTTTTTTTTTTTTTTTTTTTCTATACTGTCTACACTGGCAAAAGTGTAAAGCTTTAAAAGTCATACATATTAAAATAATATTGTTTTATTTCTGCTGATGTATTATTGGTGCAACTTGAGTTGTATATTTGTACAAAGGTTTAAGAAAATATACTAACTTATATTTTGTATTTATGTATTGAGTTCACGTTGGCGAAAGTCGAAAGTTTCATTTTTTTATGTTTTGAGCCAAAGGGCACTCTTTTTGGTCTGTTTTGCTTATTTACGAAATGTTTAAAAAAAAAAAAAAAAAAAAAAAAAAAAATCATCCTATTTTTTTTAGTTTTTTTTTTTTCTTGCAATCACATCATGATGTAGCTTTGAAATCTTTAGTGTACTTGAAATTAAATGTTTCTGAGCCTGTTTTTTTTGTTATGTATCACTGCCATTTTACAATAATTTCGCAAGAAAAGAATAAAAAAAATGGTTTACTCTGATTTTTGCCGTTAATTTTGTCGTCTACCCTCCATGTATGCGATGTTTCCTGATAATCCACTTTCCAGTATTCAAATGCAGAAGTTTTAGTCACAAATGGTAAACCCCGATATATTACATGAATAGCCCCTCAACACGCACACAAGAAAAGGCGCATTAGTATGTACGGGGTATTGACAGCGTCTGTGTTGTTAAATTAAATACAATCGCACTATATCGCTTTATATTACACACACACACACACAATATTTTTAAATTAGCCAAACATCTGACTAAAATCATGCTCTCGACACCCTTAAAATACAGTGACCAATATTAAGAGGTTCGGTGTATAATATATAGAAGTTGTTTGTTGGAGAGCATGAGGTGACCTTGTCTCTAAACACCTGTTCAGAAATTGCGTTAGCCTAAACTACAAAGGCTGTGAATATAAACAAACTCATGTACACGGCGAGCTCCAAGCCGGTGGGTTTAATCCTCTCTTTATCAACAGCCCATAACAGCTGTTACCATCAGCCCTTTAAAAACAAAATACAACAAGCAGATACATATATAAATAACACGATGGTTTGGCGCCCCTCTGTAAAACATCCCCGCTATGTTTCAACATTCTGGGATTGGAAAGGGAGATCCCTAATGCCACCTGCCACAGAGTTAGATGCGGTGGGATTAAAAAGATGCAGGTTTACCCTGCGTAGAACAATGGATGCGTTTGGTGGATGAAAGCTACATTTAAGAAGGTATTGCTCAGGTCAAATATCATATAAAATAACATTATGTTGCCCTAAAGTTGTTTGGTTATCTGTGATTTTTTTAGTCATAGGGTTTATTGTGGAAAAGCAACGGCAATGAAAGTTTCCCGATAGAATTATTGCTGTTAAACAAAACCACTTAAAAGTCTATAAATACAACAGTGTACCCATAAGAAACTGTGTTTTACCACAAAACGTCCATTTGGTTTCAAAAAAAAAAAAACAAAAATGTAAACGACGAACATTGTACATGTTTACACACATTTTAAACGGGTAACGTCTATGAAGATGCATATATATATATATATATATATATATATATATATATATATATATATATATATATATATTAATATATAACAGTCCAACACACAATCCAAAAAAAAAAAAAAAAAAAAAAGATACATCACAAAATAAACAATTTCTCAAGCATCACTGACCCGTTTACAACTTTATTACTGTTAATGTGTCAAATTCTCGTTTTTTACATGTTCTCTTTGTATGGCTATTTATACAAATTCCCACCCCCCCCCCCCCCCCCCCCCCCCCCCCCCCCCCCCCCCCCCCTTTGTGTGAAAGGATGCTCACCGTTCACGGCTGAAGTTTAATTTTTGACTGAAAATAACGAAAGCTGAAACCGCAGAGATTAGAATGGACACGTTATATAAACGTGTTAGTTTAAAAATCAGATGAATGCAACAGCCACACTTTTTCATTTAAATATTTTTAACATTGCGTACAGTGCTGTGTAACAAGTCAAGTTAAAGTTGCATAAAACGCGCAACTCTGGTACAAAAAGACTATGACTATCGTGAAAAATGGGCTGCGTTTTTTTTATTATTTTTTTTTTTTATTGAATACATACCAAACACAATACACTACACCACATGTGATGAAGAATGTGTATTAATCATGCACCATTTCAGTTCGGTGGTCTGGATGATAGGCTACAGTAATATTTTTTGATAAGCGTCTTTGGCCAGAATATTGAGTCATGCGACTGTAATTATGTTAAAGACAAGCAACACTAGTTATTACAAAAAGAAATGTGCGATAGGCTACTATAAAAAAAATGCACAAGTGACCACTTATTTGCATAAAACGAGAAGGGTGATATTACTGCAAATCATAAATCTTTTAAAAGCGAGTGTACGGGTTTATTTGGGGCAGCCCTTTGTTATAATCTGCTTCCCGGGATTACAGATTTATACAAATCTAGAGATCATTCCAACAAGGCATTCAAGTCTCTCAATGATTAAAGAAAAAAAAACAACATAAGTATAAAAATAGAATGCGCGCGGCAGCTCACGCACATATAAATGTTTTATTATATCACTGGATGCATACGGGTATACTGTGGGATGTTTGTAATAAAATGACCAATACATTGAACGACGCAGCTGGATAGTGTACGATTTATAGGCTTTCTTTCTCCTCACCAATGGAAGCAGGTGCCTTTGGGACCCCCTATTGTCTCCACACAGACATTCTTTAAAATCAGCACATTGTACAGCGGGGTAACCTTTTAAACGAACCTCTTAAAAACACACACTCTTATACTGCGAAACAATGTCCAGTTACCCCAATGGAGTAGGCACCTGCTTTTAAATTCAACCGCACAAAAGAGTAGCGCAGGCATTGAAAATGTCTCTGTTCAGCCGTTTTTTTGTTTAGTGTTTGAACTATATTACTTTTTTTTAAATACAATATATTATTTTTATAACCGTGTTTAAAATACAATTTTGCTAGTATACAAATAGGTCCACTGATATGCAATTTCTTAAGTAAGTTACGAAAAAAATGTCAAAAAAACGCTGTTATCGTCTGATTATAAATGCACATTAGTGACTAATAATACTAATACATCATTTGAAAGGCTTGGGTAAATTAGACCTACTTTATTTAAGAAGGCTCCTGTTGGTTTATAGAAAGCTAAGTGGGCCTTTAATGTAATTTATCTTTAAATTACATTAATCTCCACAAACCCAATTTGTGTTATACTGACTATTGTACTTCATATTTATGTTAATCTTGTTGTTATTTGTGAGGGCGAGTGGGTGTGGGGGTGGGGATCCCCCCCTGCCAGTGTCCTTTTCTCATTTCCAACACAAAGCACATAGCCTCCATTCTAGCTTCCTTTGTAGCCATATGGCAAATCCATGTAGACACAGCCAAGACCCATTTATTCAGGCACATAATGTCCTGCGCCGACGAACAATTGGAACTTTGTTAGGCTCTTCTATTGATGCGAGTGGGCGAAAAAAAAAAAAAAATACAGCATTTAACTATGAAGGATACCCAGCTAATTATGAGCCATATGCGCCCTAAAGTTTCAGAGCAATCCAATAAAGTTTGCTGTAAATTCGGGGTACTTTATAATTTAAAGAAAACAGATGTCTCAACACTACACATCACAGGATTTAATGAAGTCCCCTGGATATATTTCAGTTCATTGTTGAAAACGAGCATGCATTTTTATTATACTACTGGGAAAAGACTGGGACTACGACTCAAGGAAACTGCATTAATGTGATTATCTACTACAGTATAATCAGATTTTATTCTATTAGCCATGTTAAGCGGTGTTCATTTTAACACCAGCACATGAATGCGTTTTAAAATAATAATACCAAAACATAAATAAAATAAACGTTAATTTAGATATGGCATTTGTATCTATCAAACTACACATAATGTAATACTATATATATATAATATCTATATATATATATATATATATATCTAATATATATATATATTACGATATATACTATATAATAGTATATAGTTAGTTGACCCCAACTTTGTGAGTTAGGAGGATAACAAATCGTTAATAAACCCAGATAAATACGTCTGTATTGTCTCCTTGATTTATTTACACCTAGTAGCAAGACCACATTTTCAAAGGTGTATTTATTTATTTTTGTATAGGGCTATATTATTATGAACAGCAACGTCTTTCCAGTCATTTCACGTGCTCAGTTATTTGGGGTTTCAATCGTTAATTGCTTGTTTTACTATGAATATCGAACACATAAATGTGGATTCTCGCTTTAGACTGCGATACAAATACCTTCTTTATTGATTGAGGCGTGAGTCGCTGTAGTCAGCCTACGGTTTAGAATAATTCTGATGCAACTCTGCTTTCAGTAAAACAAAGTGTCCAACTCCAAGAAAACCAGTCCGCGCTGTAATTATAACACTTTATATAATGTCGGCGTATTACGTTTGCTATGTCCTCTAGTTTATTCATTGCAAACAAGCAAACATACCCCCCCCCCCCCCCCCCCCCCCACTGTTATTGTCTCTAATCTGGAACTAGATAAACAACTGCATTTTCAGATTACGCATTACACAATAAAAGTCTAAATGCGTAATGAGATAACGCACAGCTAAATCGGTCATTCTTTTCGCGTGCATAGCGACAAGACGCTTATCGATATATATATATATATATATATATATATATATATATATATATATATATATATATATATATATGTCAGTATATATATAATGCACAGTCATAATAAAAGTCAGTGACTCATAACATTTACACTTACATTTCCCAAAGGGTTATAGTACATGAATACTATGTTATAATCCGGCAAATGTACCGGTTGTTTTTCTAGAAAAAAAAAAGGCATCGACACTTCGTATTCTACTCCAACCTAAGGTTTCAGCTCGATAAATTCAGTTATACCAAAGTGCCCTTGCTTACCATTATCTTGCGTTAGCCTCACCTGTCCTTACTTTCCGTTATTTATCATAAGTAATATCTTGTGTATAAAACGTGTTTGTCTATAAACATAAGTTCATATAATCGTATATTCAAATTGTCGCTTATTTTTACGATTTAGTTTTGGAATGTTTTATGCTTTTCAGTTGAGAATATCTTTAAAAAAACAAAATAGGTTCAGAAGTGGCATTTCCCCCAAAAAAGCAAACCAAAACAATATAGCAATGATTTTTATAGGCTTTTGTACCGATTACACTGTATATTTGTAATGTATTTATTTGTATCACAGATCATTCGAAAATAATGCATAATTGTAATTTAAAAAATCACGCTGATGTGCCAAAATGTATACGTTAAATATTTGCATGTGTTTTTAATGGACACTTTAGGAATGAATCAGTTACTGACAGGATTTAAAAATGCTATTAGTATTAGTTTAAAATCAGTACAAAAGTAGGGGTTAAAAAAACAAAAAAAAAAAAAAAAATCAATTTTTCTCTTTTCAAAAATTACGCTACAATTTATATCCAATATAAGCATTCAATCTCAGTTGAAATTAAGTCTGACGTTTGATTTTGACACTTAAAAAAAGTATTATTTGTCTATTCATTTCATTGTTATTCGTTATTTGGAAGCCCTGAAGTATATAATAAGATTAATGGCATGCGTTGAAAAAGAGCACTTTCAATTGTATATCTCCAGTGAGGATAGAGGCACAGTTGTCGGTTTGTTCACTTCACTATTAGTTTTACTTTAAATGTTTGGTTGAGTTGAAGTTGCCTGTGATGTAGGCTATCTGTCTTCGCTGAGATAATTATTCTAAACTGGTTTTGTAGGTAATCTTGCAAAATCTTCAGTTTGTGAGACTTGTTTATGATACAGCGAGATGGTGCAGGCCACCTTAACGGATTGTATTATTAAAACCCCTTCCCGTCGCACCTAACCCAGTTGAACTCATATCAGACTTTAGAAACGTGCCTAGAAACAAATAGTAAATCTCATTTGAATACGACACACACTCCCCAGTTTCCATCTGCAAAGGATGCAATTAAATGCAAAAAGAAAAAAAAAATGCAGCTAAAGAGAATTAGCATTTTCCATAGCCATCTGGCACTAGGAGAAGGCGATGGGTAACAAAAGCTGATTTAGGAAGAGGAGAGGCGAGTGTGCCACAGCATTGACCTGCAAATGAGGCTTTGTCACCGAATTAAAGCTCCCTGACCCACGGGTCTCCAAAAACTCGCATCATTAAAAACTATCAGGATAAAAAAAACAAAAAACAATAACAACCCCCCCCCCCCCCCCCCCCCCCCCCCCAAAAAAAAACAAAACAAACAAAAAACCAGCTTTAGAAACACTAGCAACACTCCAAACACAGGCAGGGGTGTTTGGGCAGAGGTGAAAATGAGTTTTGCTTAAGATAATTTACTTTTACAACACCTTAGATCTGTGCCTGACATGTCTTGAGTTACAATTGGGTAATTTACCCTATACCATATAGGCCTAATATTCCAACGTCAATGGCTTTATTTTGTTTAAATCGATATAGTTTAAAATAGCTGCAAAAGAAAAGGGCAATTTCTTCGGTCTAATGGGTTCCGGTTATAACTGTATTGTTTAGTGATGCAAAATGAAAAAGGTAATCAATCTAATCGAAACCTATTCTATAAAAATGTAAACCGTGCATAGATACTCCATCAGACATGTAATTTAAATGGCAGTATTGTTTTAGCATCTATATATTTTCGTTAGTAAAGTCTGTTAGAAACATGAATTGAATTAACCCACACAGGCCTAATTCAATTTGTCAAACATCTGAACATAAAATAAAGTAAAAGGGAAACTACTTTGCTAATTATTACCTATTATTATTATTATTATTATTATTATTATTATTATTATTATTATTATTATATTATTATTATTATTATACGATATTTGAACCCAATTGAAGCTCTAAATTTAGGCCTAGTTTTTTATTTATTTATTTATTTATTTTAGATTTTGTCAATATGCGTGCAGCTTAATAGTCTGTTATGATGTTTAAAGATAGGCACACTGTATACTTCAAATTCGAACAGTTCAATGCCTAAAAAGAATAAAGTTATAATCCCTTTGCTACCCTGACCCTGGCTTTTAAAAATAAGGTCCCGATTCGCTTTGAATAGCAGCAGCGGGACCCGGGCGGGTGAATGCAGATGTACATTACTACACAGTCCAATTGAATCCTTATTCTTTTCCCTCTCATGTTGTTTGGGCTCCCAGGTGTTCCCTTTCTTTGCTTGTGTTTTTCACTCAGTATTCATGTCTTTCTATAACAATGAAGCTCTTTTCAATGAGATCAGCCAGGCAGAAGGCTGGCTGACAGGGAACTCGTGGCTGCTTTTCAGTTTTTTTTTTTTTTAAATCTTTTTGTTACTTTCCAGAGGCTGGTCCCAGTTGGGGGCCCTCTGATCACTTTTTAAACATAAACATCCCGATTCACTTCGCTGATCACATGCATCACAAGGACTAGCCGAGACTGTGTCAGCAACAACCATAGCATAGGCAAGTGCCCAAAACTACAGACGATGTTTTGGCAAAACTAAATTTGGAATAAACCTATGGGATCTGGCGGACAATAGATTTATAAAAAGACAGAGTCAGTTGCAAAGAATACACCACAAGGCTTAACTCTGAAAAGCCATTTTCCCAACAGTGGTAAATTCTTATACTTATGAAATATGTTTTAACAACAGTGTCGAACAACCCGAAACTATGAAATACGAGGAGAAAACAAAATATAGACATTAAAAAAGAAAAACAAATACAAAGCCCTTTACTCGTCTTTTCCCGCCGCACTAGTCTTGTCATTATAAGTGACTGATTAGACAATCCGTTGCTACAGTGAGCCCTATGCTCGAAAGACCTTTAGAACAGCCGAACGGAGCACAAATGCGCGTCTGCCTATTGTAAAGTGCGTTGCAGAACCTCGTGCATTCCTCTGCATATTGCAGACTTACTCTTTTCTAAAAATTTGAAAATTACTGTGACCATGTTAACGAAAGCAACAGAGCATAATGATATTGCCTTGGTCTGTCAATCTTGCCATTCCCCAAATAGATTTTAGATATATTAGTTATCAATTTAATTATTTGTAATATTTGAGTTGTTGTAAGTTTATTTATTATTTCAGTACTGCAGTAAATACAACAGATAAACACGTGCTTTGCAATAATGCTTTATCGTCTAATTTGTTTTTGCAACTTGTAGAAGTGAAGGATCAGTAATAATACACCATCAGTGGACAATATTAGTGGTTTTATTATACCTGATAGGATAATATCTGTTAATACCATGCCAGTTGCTCTCACTTCAGATTATATTATACAGATTCTGTATCAGTCAGTAGTTATTTCGTTGTGTGTTGTTCTGTTGAAAAAGTTATTTGAAAATAGCCTGATATATTTTAGCAACAATTTTACTGTTATTTTATTTATTTATGATCCGTTCAATAAAGAATATATGCGTGTATGTGTGTGTGTGTGTGTAGATTTGGATGTCTATTAGTTACATAGTTTAGTAAAGAAATACAGCAAAATGCATAAATTAAACCATTTCTTTGATAAAGGCATTTTGAGCTTGGGCTATATATTTTTTTTAATTAACCCCAAACTATTAAAAACATAACTAACTTGAAAAACATTGGGGCTATTAAAATAAACAAAAATAATTAAAACAAACGAAAACATGAACGTAAATCTACACCCCAATTAAACTTGTTTACAAAGTGTGTTGATACCTACTGGATTAAAAAAAAAAAAAAAACCTGTTTAGTTGTCTGTTGAATTGCAGTTTCATTCTAGTTTTGTACTTGTCATTGTAGATCGTTATTCCTTTTCAAAAGTTGACTTTATTTTATTTGAAGTGCATAAAAATATTTGGGATTGCCCCAAGAGTAAAACCTTGGTCAACAGTTTCCCCTTTTTTGTGGCCTTCTTGTCATTGAGAGCTGCAAAAGTAAACAGTTCTTCCAATTATTTTGTTTCTATTAAAACTCATGTATGGGGAAGGGAAACGTGTTTATTACAATTGACTCAGCCTGTGAAGTGATTAAAAATAAAAGTTGAAATTACAAATAAACTATGTTTAGATAGTTAACTAAAATGTTTATATTTATGTTAGCCTGAATGCACAAGTGTTTGTATTGAACAGGTTTTCACTGGCCATTCAGTAAATGACATAACATTAGTGTATAGTATATAATGTTTCAACAAAAGAGGTACTATTTAAAGTTCAAATTTAAATCAATTTTCATTTCATGTCAGTACTGTCAATACAATCATCTTTGGGTTGAAGATGTTCTTGTTCATTTTTTTATTCATTTAAAGAATGCAACAAAAAAAGGTTGTTGTTCATCTGGTTCTGTCTCACTTCCTGTCCTGTATGTAAATTTCACCCCAGTGGTCTCGCTGCAATCAGACTCTGTACCCTACAGCACAGGAAGTCGTTAAGTACCAGGAAGAAACAGTTGCTTAGGAAACAAAAGCTTCCTGGTCCCTTTCCTGTACTGTAGGTCAGCTCCATGGTCTGGACTCCCATTACAAGATCTATGCAAGTAAAGACAGTACCTTGGAAACTGCTTGCCTGTATTTAATCAAGCTTTTCAGGGACATTATTACATAAGGTAATAAACATGATATTGTACAGAACACACAACAGGAGAACATAATTCACCCATTTTCAAATGAGCTACTTATATCTCTAATGGGTATTTGTATGCTGTTTTGTCATGCTTTTTTTGTAAATATTAAAGCTGTAGCCTCAATTTCTTACTTGCAACAAGAGTGTATGTCTCTGAATCTTATACATGCTATCCGCCCCCCAATTCATACAAATGTGAAATGCTATAAAATGAACACTAAGATATCCTAGCTGTTTTTTTTTCAAATAAAAAAGAGCAAACTTCTGTTGAAATAATCACTAATTATCTTTAGTGCCCCATGAGCCAATCAACAAATCTGTAATAGCAGGAATAAAGCTTTTGAAAAGAGGTCTACATTACAAACGAAACAAGAACTGATCTGATAAAACAACTTACTTAATGCTTACTTAAACATATCCATACAGGTTTAACCAGCTGGGACTGGACCCTGTTCAGATTCATAATCTTTGTGGAGTACTTTGCAGTCACTTAGGCCTCTGTGCTGCTACAACAGCTGTTACTATCTCATAGACCATTTGAGTATACCACTTTATATTTCCAGTGCTATGGAAACTCCTTTTGGAGCAATCTAACAGTACCCTTCACTTTGGCCTGTGACCAAGATGGCACATTTTGGTTGTATGACGTTTTGGTTTCTATGATTCTTTCAATCAAGTTTCATAACTGGTGTTGTCAAGTAAAAAGGAACTCTCTGCCACAATGCACACAGACAGTCAAAGTATACCTTTAAACGTAACTGCATATGGGCAGTTTGATGCAGAGGTGTGTTCCAGTGAATATGAACTCTGTAAGTGATAACAGTTTAATGAAAAAAAAGCATTATGGAAGTTAAAACACTTACCTGCTCCCAGCAGAGTAGTTGGTTTTGAATCGAGTTCCTCAACATGAAAGGGGGAAAATGGTCATCTGGTATTTAACCCTGGGTAAGATTTAACCTTCACACTGGACATGCCATTCTCTTGTATCACCCACAGTTGAAAATTAAAGAAAAGTTCCTATATATATCTTATTTATATATAATATATATATATATATATATATATATATATATATATATATATATATATATATATATATATATATATATATATATATATACAGTACTGTGCAAAAGTTTTAGGCAGGTGTGAAAAAATGCTGTAAAGTAAGAATGCTTTCAAAAATAGACATGTTAATAGTTTATATTTATCAATTAACTAAATGCAAAGTCAGTGAACAGAAGAAAAATCTACATCAAATCCATATTTGGTGTGACCACCCTTTGCCTTTAAAACAGCATCAATTCTTCTAGGTACACTTGCACAAAGTCAGGGATTTTGTAAGCATATAGTTAGGTGTATGACTAAACAAATATACCAAACAGGTGCTAATGATCATCAATTCAATATGTAGGTTGAAACACAATCATTAACTGAAACAGAAACAGCTCTGTAGGAGGAATAAAACTGGGTGAGGAACAGCCAAACTCAGCTAACAAGGTGAGGTTGCTGAAGACAGTTTACTGTCAAAAGTCATACACCATGGCAAGACTGAGCACAGCAACAAGACACAAGGTAGTTATACTGCATCAGCAAGGTCTCTCCCAGGCAGAAATTTCAAGGCAGACAGGGGTTTCCAGATGTGCTGTCCAAGCTCTTTTGAAGAAGCACAAAGAAACGGGCAACATTGAGGACCATAGACGCAGTGGTTGGCCAAGGAAACTTACTGCAGCAGATGAAAAACACATCATGCTTACTTCCCTTCGCAATCAGAAGATGTCCAGCAGTGCCATCAGCTCAGAATTGGCAGAAAACAGTGGGACCCTGGTACACCCATCTACTGTGGAGGAGTCTGGTCAGAAGTGGCCTTCATGGAAGACTTGTGGCCAAAAAGCCATACTTCCGACGTGGAAACAAGGCCAGGCGACTCAGCTATGCATGAAAACACAGGAACGGGGGTGCAGAAAAATGGCAGCAGGTGCGCTGGACTGATGAGTCAACATTTGAAATATTTGGCTGTAGCAGAAGGCAGTTTGTTCGTCGAAGGGCTGGAGAGCGATACACGAATAAGTGTCTGCAGGCAACAGAGAAGCATGGTGGAGGTTCCTTGCAAGTTTGGGGCTGCATTTCTGCAAATGGAGTTGGGGATTTGGTTAGAATTAATGGTTTCCTCAATGCTGAGAAGTACAGGCAGATACTTAGCCATCATGCAATACCATCAGGGAGGCATCTGATTGGCCCCAAATTTATTCTGCAGCATGACAACGACCCCAAACATACAGCGAAAGTCATTAAGAACTATCTTCAGCGTAAAGAAGAACAAGGAGTCCTGGAAGTGATGGTATGGCCCCCACAGAGCCCTGATCTCAACATCATTGAGTCTGTCTGGGATTACATGAAGAGAGAGAAGCAACTGAGGCTGCCTAAATCCACACAACAACTGTGGTTAGTTCTCCAAGATGTTTGGGCCAACCTACCTGCCAAGTTCCTTCAAAAACTGTTTGCAAGTATACCTAGAAGAATTGCTGCTGTTTTGAAGGCAAAGGGTGGTCACACCAAATATGGATTTGATTTAGATTTTTCTTCTGTTCACTGACTTTGCATTTAGTTAATTGATAAATATAAACTATTAACATGTCTATTTTTGAAAGCATTCTTACTTTACAACATTTTTTCACACCTGCCTAAAACTTTTGCACAGTACTATATATATATATATATATATATATATATATATATATATATATATATATATGTGTGTGTGTGTGTGTGTGTGTGTGTGTGTGTGTGTGTGTGTGTGTTTATAAGACTATATATGTGATTTAAAACTGTGAATTTTGAAGTCTCTTTCCAACTGAACACATGCTGTACCATTGTGCTTTCCTTGAAACTAGAAGACAGGTGAATGAGTCAAACATTCACACTCTCCCTAACACAGTCAATTGAGAGGCTTTGATACATATATGTAGTCTTCAAAAACAACGTTGTAGAGTAAAGGTTGCTTTTCTTTTCTGTTATCCATTCACTTCCTGTGCTATAGGTCACATTCACTCCAAAAGCTGAGCTGTAAACAGATCACGAGACCTATAGGAAGTAATGAGGCATGCAGCAATTGTAAAAATTAAAATCAGAAAATGTGATCAGGTTGCTATTGCTAATTAAAGGTCAAATTTTTTTTTTTGTTACTGGCATATAATTAAAAAAACAGGGTAATGTTATGATAAGATGAATGCACCGACACAGAAACATAATTTTAACATAGAATAACGATGAAAGACCAGTGCACTTTTCCTGTTCTGTGGGGTTATTCAATAAAACTGACCCAGACATGTCTACACATCAACAAACCGTCAATTTGTGCTAGCCAAGGCTTAAAATCCAATTTCTTATTACACTTATTAACATTAGCATTGCCACCCAATACATAAAGTGATTAAATAAAAGGAAGCAGCAGAAATGTTTATCTAGAGCATTAAATTAAAAATGCCTCATCCAAAATCAAAGTATAAAACATCATTAAGAAAAAGTATGGAACAGTAATGATGTTGCCAGTGTTAATGTAAATAAATGTATTTTAAAGCTTTGGTAACCTCATATAAGTTTCCCATAGTAAGAGCACAACAAAGTTTAATAAAACACAGTGAAAGCATAGTAAAGCATGGGTAAGTATTGTCAAGATTTAGCCTACAATACTGTATGGTAAAGCATATTTAAGGAAAATGCATTGGAGGAAAAAAAGGGAAAATTGCAAAATTACCATGCAAATGTACAATGGTAAACTTTAGTAAGGTTATATATATATATTATGTCAATCCTTTCTGGTAGAATGTGGTTCCAAATGTAATCTGGAGGCGACTGCAGAAAATGCCTCTTGTAATTTCATTTTAGAAGATGTACCGGCTTTCATATTTGTATTAAGGATCTAAACCTTCATTATTGAGATTGGCTCATTTGAATGCAGATGATAGATGGAGTCTTGAAACCCTATCCTTAATGCAGCACAGCAGGTCAGTTCAAGGTCAGTGTCCACACAAGTAACCCATTCAGGGCTTTCTTAATGGAACGGTGTGTTTAGCCTGGACAGATGAGGTTAGTATAAACATCAGCTCAGAGTTCCAGGTGTAGCTCTTTAGAATCCTCCTCTGCTACTGAAGACCAAACCCCAGACAAACTGTTAGCAGCATAAACACAGGAATTCCACAGCTTACATGCAAAAAAAAAAAAAAAAAGTTCTATACTGTATAAAGATTTAATGGATAATCAGATAATGTATATGGGTTTTACAATTGGAAAATGAAACAAATAAGTCAAGCAATACCATAATTGCAATGCAAGGGACCAGTGCTGTGTGTTACTTTTGTAGTTTGATCTGCTCTTTTTAACATAACAAGGTATCATTTAATAATCTAAAGAGTGATCTACAGTCAACTCTGATATATTAATCTAGATGAGGTTTTCACCTGAGGTTGACTTATATAAACACTATTAACATTACTACATGCAATAGAAATACAATTAAGTCTGTAGAAAATACAGGATAATACATGTTTAGAGCTGCAAAGTGAGGATCTACCTTGTCGTGGAATCGTAACTGAACAATCTTTCTCATTCTATTCGAATCATGATAATGTGAGAGTTTTCAACTCTGCTAGCCTGACCTACTCAACAGATAAATAGGCAGAGAGCAGGTGGGGCTGACAGAGTTGAACAAGTTGAATGAGCTAAAGAAGGCTATCAGTGCCTGGCAGTCAAGCTCAAAGCCAGGTAAAGGCCTATTTAAAGAAACATGGTAATAACTCAATATTAGAGGAACAGGACCCAGAACAACTAAGTTATAGTTTCAAAGAAGAAGATATATATATATATATATATATATATATATATATATATATATATATATATATATATATATTGATATATATGAAAGGGAAGCTTCACAGTCAAGGCTGGTTACCTTCAGGAAGGAGAATCAGATACAGGAGATCTGCAGTTTAAGTGCTGTTGCACATGTTTATTTCCAAAAGCAGGAACAAAACAAAACATGGGAACAAATAAATGGGTTTAAACTATGCACCCTCACTTCTGAACAAAGGATTTGGCTCCCCTTACACACCATGTGGCTGGTGCTTGATTGACCATCAATTAGTCAATTAAAACCCAGCCATCTTCCACACATGGGCGTGGCAGGGATGAAATTAACCTGTATCGTTACAATTGTTTAAATAACATACATGTTATTTTTCTTTCTACATTTATAACTTTAAAGTCTGTTTCAAAGCTCTTTTCAAAATGTCTGCTCTAGTGCAATGGGGTTTGAGATCTGTGCTCTAAATCACTGCAGAAAGAGTGATAAAAAAAAAAAAAAAAAAAAAAAACACATAACAACAAGTGCTCTGGCTTTTCTGTCCCGTACCACATCATGGATCATTATTGCTGTGTTACCTGTTTGACAATGTGGGCAATAATCCTTACACTATCAGAGCACTAGAGCAGACATTTTGAAAAGTGCTATGAAAAAGAAAAATTAAAGGTACATTATTTAAACAGTTGCAGCAACACGTGGGGATGTGTAATATTAATTTTCAGAAACCCGCTACTTATTCTTTAAATTTCCCTAGTTTGTAAAGGGGTGTTTCCTCATGCATGTGCACACAGTTGCTTTGCACAGTAATTATGCAGTTTCACATACATTTCCAATGGCATGGCAATATTAAAATAAGTAGAGCCATGTTTCCCAGTAGTATACAAGAGAAATCTATGCAGTTAGTGACATCTTTTTATTCCAGTGGTTTATACTGTCATTGTTCATTATCTGCAGGAGCAGATGGGCTCATTCTTTGTATCCCTGGGGCTTAGCTTTTTGGCAGTACCAATTTAAAATGACAGAAGGGCTCAAATGACACCCCCTCCCTTTCATTAAAGTGTAACGATTACCATTTAGAAACTCTATCGAGAGAGGTCTTTGGCATTTTAAATCCTTGTTCACCAAACTGTTCACTGCATTAAAAGTTCATTACACTTGACTCTTTGTTGGGATCAGTATTCAGTTTTATACTTTATTGGATACTATATACATTCAGACTTCATCCCTTCAGTCAACACTTACAGTATCGCTATTTTACTAGACATTTAAATCTGGACAGATTAAAGCCCCATTTTTTTTTTTTTTTTTTTTTTTTTATTGAGAACAAGTGTACTATACTTTCCTGTTTCAGCAGCATTTATGGCAGTCTTTTGTTAACTCTATTTTTGAAAGGAGAAATTTCATTTAACAGTGTTACTTAGTTGTTTGGTTTTAGTGAATTAAAGACAAAATAACTTCAGGTTTATGTAATTTAGCAAATACACATAGTGTTGGACAAAACCGTGAGAAATCAGGTTAAGTAACGATCATACTTTAAAAAAAAAAAAAAAAAAACTAGACTAAAAGCTTTACATTTCAATATACTTCTTTCAAAATAAAATAATTTGAGCTCTGAGTGATAAAGGATCCCACATTTTTTAAAGTGTGAGTTACTAATAGGATTTTCAGATAAAAGTAGCCAGATTAAAAAAAAAAAAAAAAAAAAAAAAAATAATAATAATAATAATAATAATAATAATAATAATAATAATCACACATTTTTCCATAACAAAGGGACCTGCAGTCAAGGTTCTAATTTAAAAATATATCCCTGCTTGTATTCTTTGACTAAAATGTAGAGGTATATAGAGCTGCTATCCTTTAGTATTCAAAAGCAAAATGAAAATAAACAATGAACTCCTCCCGACAAAATGCAAGTGGTAACACACATATTATAATACATATCTAATAATATAATACGTGCATTGAGAAAACCTATTTAAAAGCAAAAATGTAATCAAATGCTGCATTTTTACTAAAATAGCAGAACAATACTGAAAAAAACAATACAGCTTAAATAGAAGAGCATGTGATGGAGCCATTTAGGATAGCATCATTTTAGTGGCTGTGATTTTGCTGTGTAACTGAGTAACTCACTGCTAATATATAGGGTTAAGTAAGTTTTTAACCACTTTAATGTACTTAGAATGCAATAATAATAATAAAAAAACCTACAGCTATGAGGGCTTGGATAACAGGCACAAGCACTGAGATTTCAATGTTGAAGAGAATTTATACGAAGAGCTGAATAAACAGCTGCATTTCCTGACTGGGGATGGTGGGGAATGTTTATTTGCATCCTTTAAATATCAATATATCCTGCTGCCCACAGCCTTTTTAAACAAGTATGTTTCCTGTCTCTGCTTGCATACTTTTGTAGCCCTTTGAGCTGTATTTACAAACGCGTGAATTAATCAAAGTTGCATCATTCTTCATAAAATACACATAATTAAGATACAACTGTGCTTTAAGGCCACTTTAGTAAAAAGGCAACTTCACAATTAAACCTCCAACCACATCAGCAGTCAACTGGTTAAACCACTGGTAAATGAGCTCTCAAATAAGACCAGCATGCTGCAAACTACCATATTCTTTGAAAAGCTGATGTTACTTGTTTTATTTAGGTTAAAAACATAATTACTAGAAACTAATACAGTAAATTGGATCATTTTCTTAGAAGAAAACTAAAACAAACATTTTGATTGGACTTAATCGCAATATTTCACTGTAATAGATATAATAACATTTTCAAAGAAAACTAAAACATTTGTCAGACAGTTGCTGGAAGGTGCAGTACAATTATTATTATAAACAGTTTAGTTGGCAGTTTAGAAACATTAAGATAATATTCTACAAACTTGCTTCAAAATAGGACTTGTAAAGGAAAATATAAAACAACCTCCCATGTTATAACAAATACAACATACTAATGTTAAAAATGATAAAGATGACACAGCCATCACCTTAGAGTTTTACAGTTTTTTAAGATAGGCAAGATTTATCAAGACCTTTAAACAAAAATGCAATTTACTCTATTTTTTGTTTTAAGTAAAATAAAAGTGTTAATTTCACAAAACAAATACATTTCATTTATTGACTCAAAGGTGTGGCTGCAGTGTTTCTAGTTATAGAACAGTAAGAGCTGGCATCACAAAACGCGATTAGGACTACATTAATAAAGGTAACATGAGGTCGTCTAAGATTGCTCATCACAAACAAATCTGTGAAAAATTGTCTCTGATAAAACTTAACCTTTGTGTTAGAAAATTAGCTTACACTAGAACTAAACATTATTATTATTATTATTATTATTATTATTATTATTATTATTATATTATTATTATTATTATTATTATTCGTTCATTTGAAACAATCTCCTTATATCATCTGTTTATCTGTCTGTCTGCCTGGGTCTGGTAAGTGTTAGGCTTATACAACTGTGAATACATCAAATGGTGTTCCATAGTCTCGGCTTCAGGGCTGGGTAAACCTCTAAAGGTTCATTGGCTTGGATTAATGGCATTTGGGTTTGAGATTTGCTTTACAGATCTGATTAAAGAGATATCAATAGTGCCTTCTTAAATGGACAACAGAAGGACAATTTGATGCAGTCATATGCCACTTGCACCCCACAGTGATCAGCTGAAGACCTTTCATACCCAATGTGGGATAGAAACAAAACTTACAAGTGCTTTCCATCCATCTGGCTTGTATTTGTTCTGTGAACGTTTATTTCTATAGCTAAGCAAATTATTCTATGAATCTTATCTGTCAAGTCTCACATGTGCACTTTTTAAAGAAACACATTTAATAATGTGGGCTTTCATTTGTAATAATTATATCTGGTAACATATTAGGTTAATTCAGTTTTACATGCTTATTTTCAGGTTTCAGTCAAGAAAATTCATGAGTTGAAAGATCAATATTTATTAAAGCTATGACAACAAATACTATGTCATACATATTTTCATTTCATCTTTGGCTTCGCCCTTCGAGGTACCCCTAGTGGAGAGGCTGACTGTAGGAAAGCCATGAGCAGGGGGGCAGGATAGCTGTCTTGAATCTCTAACAGTTGAATTAAAGGAATGCTTCAGCAACCAAGCAGACAAGGTTCAACACAGCTTTATGCTAATACAACTCACATTATTAATAACCACACATCAGTTTGTACTTGAAATCAGAGGGATTGGTTATAGTTTATCATTAGAGAAATGTCAACTGCTGAAATGATTTAAAATTAATTTCAATCAAATATAAAGTTGTTAGAGAAGAAGTGAAATTCCTTCAGGAAATGTTCACTTTTGAATCTGATTGCACCAGAAAAGCTATTACTCTTAACCTTTCTTATACAGGGACCATAATCTATAAGTGCTATGCTCAAGACCATCACAATACAAGTGCTCTGTATGGCCTGTCAACTCCCTCTAATTTGTAGCAGTTGCCCACAGGCTCAATTGATCACAAGCTTTGCTTGACCTAATCCATTCTGTGGATTAGTAACATCTTTCCTTGGTGCATAGGCTGTATAAAGTCTTAAAATCAATTTGAAGAGAAAAAAAAGTTCAGGAAAGCATCAAGTTGAAGTATGGAGGCATTGGGGGTTTTATTTAGTAGCCCAAAGGACAAACTTCTTTGTGTCAAAGCGGCAACAAAAGAAGACATCTGGAAAATGCAGATCTTGGCATTCTTCTCTCTGTACTGTTATAAGGTGGCTGTCAGGGGTACTATTAAAAACACATGCAAAAGAAGGCGAGTCAGAAAGGAGAGGTGGGTCTACCAGAACCAACTCATTCAACAAGCTCCCTGAAGCATGTCAGGAGCAAGCAAAGGGAAGGCTTACAAGTCAGTGGCCCAATTCTCTCATCACTTCACTGCTGATATTGAAATTACAAATAATGGAAAAAATTGCAGACAATGACCACTGGGCCCAGGACAAAATGCTCACGGATGTTGTCAGCATCTGAGTAACCAAGCTGCAAAGGCCCTGGTGACAACAATAGATGAAGGAAGAAAAGGAAAACGTGAGGAGGCCTAGGCCTCAATAAGGCCTGGAGCTGCACATGCTGCTGTTTCCTTGGAAACCAACCATGCTCCTAAGGAGGTTTGATGGGCCATTGTGTACAGGACACAGGATGTGTCATACACCAGATGGTCGTGTGCTGTATAACTCAGTTATCTGTCAGAAGACACTAAAGGAATGTAGGCTGAAAATCCCTACAGAAGACGGAGTGGGGCACCATCTGCTTCTTGAGACTATAGGCACCCTTTTACCATACGTAGGGGGGTCTAATAATTACCACCTATCAGAAAGAGTGTGCGAGTGGATTATTTCAGGTTCACAAACTCTGTCTAGCAAGGAGTCGCTGGAGGTCAGGGACCTGTTACAATGTAACGCCATGAATTTATAATATAAAGAGGTGTCTCCTTGCTGAAATCTGCTCGACAGCATCAAGGATTATAAATGGGTTGTTTTGTTGGGAAACAAAAATGACTTTGTTTTGACTGATTGAAACCCTAAAATAATTTAATTGGAATATTATTGATTCTGAATGTATGTGAGGGTGCTGCATGGTTGTGAAGATCAGTCTCTAACTTCTTGTCTGCATCACAAATCCCTCTACATACATTGATTTATTGGAGGTCCTGCTTTACTTAGAAAAGTGCACTTTAGCCTGTCATCATTATAGAAGCTAGAAATAATCTAATCATTGGCAATAAGGCTAAATTAAGTTCCCCCTCCTAGTTTTATCATTTCAGATGACTGCATTTCATTCAGAAAAAAATGGGGGAAAACTTTATAAAGTTTGGTCCATTATATATAATTACAAATTACTTCATACCAAATGAAAAAAAAAAAGTAGCTTATACAATCAATTATAGAGATAACATCTTTCCTTTGATTAATGGATCAACTGGCTGGATCAATCAGATATCACTGGAAACCTTAGAATTCCCTAATTATGGTGCTAAATGTATAGTTTTCTACTGGGTATTCTAGGGTATCTAGCAAGACAAAATAAAATGTTGCCATGTTCCAATGTCTTCCAAATCTGGAGATGCCAGCATTTTACTGTTGTGGAATACCATTGCTGTGTCAGATTAGCTACCTGGTGCAAAACCTATTCTAAATGTTATAATTTATTTTTTGATCATCTTTTTTTTTTAATGAGATAAAACAATGTACAATTCTTCTACCAATAATAGTACAAACATTTTGTGTTATACAAATGAACACCCTTAATAGAATCGACAGGGTGGATGCAAGTAGACCAGAATTTGAAACGTTCTTGTTTACATGTTATGCAAATACTAGCCATTACAATTTGATATTAATTCTGTCCAAGACATTAGATTACAATTTTTATTTTATTTTTTAATGCCAGAATCTCACATATTTTAATCACATTTGTTCAACAACAATAAAAAATGATTCCTATTGGGTTTTACTATAGATTCTAGTATTTGGAAATCGTTTTAATTTTATTTTGTTTTAATCTATTTTAAAATAAACAGTTAGTAGTTTTGACAATATGTAAAATAAATAAAATTGAAAATGAACATTTAACAATCATTGTATAGAAAAATAATAATGTATCAGGTCACTTTGTAGTCAGCATATTCCCTCTGAAAAATGATGCCAATATTAAGATTTACAATAGAGCTTTGTTTAAACATTCACCTAAACAGGTCTGTTATTTAAAACAGGTCTACTGTTAATGAACGATAAAAGCGATTGAGAAATAAAGTTACTTTTACTGGTGAATTTAGTGATAATCAGGCAGTAAAACCTGGAATAGTTAGTTCTACAGCACTCAGGACTTATTTGTCATCGATTAATAACAGATAGGTTAGGTAGGTATCAACTCTGCCCTGGAGCGACCTCCCTTTACTAGAGTCCAGGAAATACTACAGTCCTCTTAACGCCGCTCTGAAAAAAGACTGTGGGAAAAAAGGAGAGGGTTTGTAACAATTGTTTTTTAAGATTAAGACACAAGGGAATGGTCAGTCTGAGGCAGTCAAATTAGGCTTAAAGGTTGCAAGACCTATAAGCCAGCTGCTTAACATAATTGTAACATACAATAACAGCCAGGGATAAAAGCAGCATCTTTCCAGAGAGAAAAGTGCATCATTGGCGCGAAAAAAAGCCGGGGTTTATTATTTGTTTATTCTGTTGTCCCAAGACATTTGGTAATTTTTTTATTGGTGATGTCAGTTTTTAACTCAACTGGAAAGCAAGGAAGAACATCTCAAACTTATCATTACTATAACACATTAAAAAAAGGTATATAAATGATAGACATTGACAAAATGTTTTTGGTTTATTTTCAATAACTCAATCATTCATCTTTGACCATGACACGTTTGAATGACTATGACTGAAGCATATGCACTTAATCACCTAATTAATGATAGTCGATTAGACACTCGATATGGAGTGATTTCACTTGTTGAATTGCAACCTTGAGTAAAAGCCATCACAGAAAAAAAAACAATATGCCACGTCTGTCAAGAGAGCAGAGCCTTCTTGCAATCGACATGTTGGAGGCTTGACTAGGGCTGCATACTGTAGCTCGCTGTCTTGGGTGCACACAGCCAGCATTTTCAAACCTGGCGAGATGGTATAACCAGACCAACCTGATCTCACAGCAAAAACGTTCCCTTTCAATCTTTTAATGTCAACCATTATGAGTTGTGAAATGACCCTTGTGTCACATGACCTGAGCACATATGTAAAAAGATGCCTGATAGGTCTGGTGTGTCTGTTGCATTCTGGAACAAGACATTACGTCACACAGCAACTTTCGCCATTTGATTCCTCACTCCAACCTCAGCAGACGTGTCTTTACTTTCTCCGTTTTTGTGAGAATCTCTTTTCTCTTCGGAGACTGTTTTTGGTATAAAAGTATCTCGCTGTCTCAGCTCTCCCGCAGTCTCAGCTGATTGAGGAGGAGCAGGACAATGTGGTGTCCCTGGCCACCTCCATGGAGGAAGGCGAATTCGAAGGGGGAACGGAGGAGCCTTCCTGTTTAGAGGGCTCCCTGTCTGAGACCAATACTGCGCCTAGCGGTCCGCTGGCAGATGAGCTAGGAGCCTTTGTAAGCAGAGCTGCTGCCCGGGTCCAGATCCCTTGGACTGTAGAGACCCAGGTCCGCCAATCGGTTTTTGAAACGCTGGTGTCGACTACACAGCACCTCAAGCCCCTCCTGTTCCTTTCGGATTTTGTGTAGAGGAGTTGCAGTGTTTGTGGGGCAGCCCAGCATCAGCGCCCACTTGCCCCAGATGGGTGGAAGCATTGTATGCTATCCAGGGCATGGAGAAGCTGTGGCTCCAGCATTTTCCACCCATTGATTCTGCTGTGGCTTAGTGCAGACACTGACTATTTCAATGCTGTCCCGTGACTTCTCCTGCCCATATGAACAGTGTAGGGTCACTGAGACGCACTTAAAAAGGACATACCTCGTGGGGGCACTGGCAGAAAGACTAGCAAACACCGTTGGTCTGCTGACTGTGTTCCAATCGCACCTGCTGCAGGACATGTCTGCCCAGCCTTCTTCTCATATTATTAATGAGCTAAGGCTAGTGAATGACCAGCTGCTCCATATAGTCTGACACAGTGGCCAAGCTATCGGACATGACCTGTTAGCCCTTGTGGTTGTGCGACGTCAGCTTTGGCTCTCACAGGCCAGGGTCCCGGACATGGACAATACGTCTCTGCTCAACGCACCCATCTCCCTTGGCTACACTTCCGCGACCCACACGTACTCAGCAATAGCGATGGAGACCCAGAGCTGCTACTCCACAGACCATTGTGCACACTGTCCTGGTGGCTGCTCCACCAGGGCCAAGCAGACAGTATCCCCGCAACCGACCCTCAGCAGCAACGAGCAGTGCCCCTAGCAGCACCCTCAACAGAGAAAGCGCCAGCTAAACACAGCCCAGCAGGCTCAGCAAAAACAATAGCAACCCTGACAGGCTCCGACTTCGGGAACCTGCACCCGTTCAGCCAGCACCACTGTTCTGGAATGGAGGCAATGCACCACCAACATGTGATGGAGGCAATGGAACTGAGGGCAGTACAAAAACGCTGCAATACGTTATATTAATGTTTCAGAGCCTAAAATGTTACCATGATAACGTTTTTGCTGTGAGATCAGGTTGCACCAGACACACTCTGTCAATGTCAGGCCACTAACTGGGAGACCAAGAGCCACAACACCTGCCCAAGACCGACAGATCATTTTGCAGCATCTTCGTGACGTCAATTGTTAATCAGCACAATAAAAAGTCACTGCACCTGTTCTAAAGCAGAGTTTTTAGATCACATCTAGTGAAGATTATCTAAATATAAGCGATAAGTTTATTTTGATGCTATATATATATATATATATTCCAAACGGAGACATACTGTCCGTGCACTACAATGCTTTTAACAATTGTAACAATTTTAACAAATGTCAGTAATTAAGAACATGTCTCATAAATGTTTGTCACAATCATTAATTTTGTGCAGTTGAACAAACCTTATTTCTCTTGTTGATTTGCTATCTGCCAACTTAGAGACACACTTGGTCCCACACTCTTTCAATTTCTGATTAAAATATATGTTATTGAACTGACATTATTTCCAAAACAAAGAACCACGACGCATTTCGACACAATGTGTAGACACAGTCTACTCTGATTGCACATGTCCAGAACAGCGTGTGCGTTTCAAAATCGTTTATTCTCAAGGGGTTCTGTCCGACAGAAGCCTGTGGTATACACACAGACATTAAAAACGTGTGTGAAAGAAAGACTGATGGATGGTTATGTATTGCATTGCAAGTATCCAGGGTTTTCAAGTACTGTCTCGTATCTAATGCCTGCAGAGGCTCTTTTACCAGAAACAAACGAAATTGAATAACATGATTCGTCAATTAGTTGATTGGAAAACACGCACCTGCTGAAAACCAAATGATGGAAAAACAAGCGAGAGAATGTGCATTTTCAGGTAGTCTATCGGTATATATATATATATATATATATATATATATATAGATATAAATATATATTTAAATATAAAGGAAGTTTCCTTCATTAAATTGTATAAAATTACTATTTACTAGAGCTATGGTTATTATAATTGTAAAAATTGCTTAAGTTAATAATAGGCCTACCATATTACCGTTGGTCAAATTACTAGGAGGTGTTTTTAAGGTATATATTTTAAACATTAACGTTAATATTTTAATCTCATATTTTAGGTACCATTTTTTGTTTGTTTTATGAATACTTTTTTCAATTTATGATTTTACATTGAGAAAAAAATCCTGCTCAATTTAAATAGACTAATATTAATGTTGACTTACAAGATAAATTCTCTCTCTCTCTCTCTCTCTCTCTCTCTCTCTCTCTCTCTCTCTCTATATATATATATATATATATATATATATATATATATATATATATATATATATATAATGACATGTTGTTTTAGATGCGATACACAGTAATATTTCTAACAAGATAAATTGAAGTTAAGTACACATAAAATAAATAAATAAATAAATGGAATGGTCCAGCGGTGAGATAATTGACGCGCAGTTAAAACCACCTTAGTGTTGTCATAAGCCAATAAACATGTATTTGTTATGGGACCAGATTCCATTATCTTCTACAGTTTTGGATGATACAGTACCAAATATCAAATGAATATCTTTAAGATGTATAGTTTAAAGCTAAATAAATGCTATTTAATTAAAAGAAAAACCAAATCATTTCAATGACAAACATTTCGACGAGAAGTCTGTCAGTATTTTAAACATTGAAGACATTGAACAGACTTCTAGTTGAAATGTTGGTCTATTGAGTGTTAAGTAATTATGGACAACCTAAAGCTGTAGTTAAACTTAAGAAATGACTGGCAATGTTTTATACAACAATGAGATTATAAAATCAGTAGGCATATCGGGATGTGAAAGTCTGCATTCGTGTTCATGGCAGATAGAAATCTGAGACAAATGGTGCCCATATTAATCAGTTAATGCATTTACATTTAGGGTATTTTCTGCAAAGCCAGATTTAATTGCACACTGAACCACTGAATGCTTTTTCTTATCAGCAGCACAGAAGGGCCAACGGACTTCACTCTTACTAGAATAGGTTTATGTTAGGATCCTAAGCTTATTACCTTGTGTCTGATTTTATTGCACAGGATGGGGGACCCCTGCTGCAGAGTCAGGACTTTAGTAGCCACATGCTCCCCTGCCTACTGTGGCCAGCTGCGCAGTCTGCTGCATCACATCTGCCCACGTGTCCTTTAGGAAAGTCACGACTGGCACAGTGCATCCAAACGGAATTCATTACTTAACAGCCTGGATTTTGGTTTCGACAGGGAACACGTGTTTCCAGCCAAACTCCAGACAATGTTTTTCAATACAATTGAATGAGAGAAAAAGACTGCTTTTGTCCAGTCCCAATTTTCTCATATTGACAGAAATGTAAAGTCACCTGCGATATTAAGGCAATCCCTCTATTCAGTATTAAGGACAGTATCAGAAGTTACAAATGTATCAATTATCTCTCTAATAAGACCAACATTTTGTAAACTACCAACTGTTTTTTTTTAAACTTGGATACAAAATAATGTAATTCATTTACACATTTGATTTATAATATTAGAAACTAAAACAGTAAATTAGACCAGTTTGCAGAAAAGAAAATTAATACAAGTTCACCTTAGCATGGATGGAAATAAGTCTAATCACTGAATAGCAGTTTGATCCATTCCTGGTTTTACTATGAGTTGAATGAGACACACCTGAGCTTGTTACCTATACACTGGGGCTAATTAGCTCATAAAACCTGGAATGGGTGAAACTGCTGTGCAATGGGAGTCTTATTTACATCTCTGCTTACTATGGTTAAACTCTTTAAGGTATTGATTTGTTGAAGGGACTTTGATTTGATTTCTTAAAGGAAATTCATTAATAAGGCCATCACTTTGAAATTTGCATTATTTTATAGAATGGATACACTCAGACAGTCTGAGTCAAATACATTAGCTGCTGCTAGCTGTTAAAACAAAAGCATGCGATTTGGTTTACATCTACTACTTTGTGCATTCCTGCTATTCTGCCTAACTTAATTAAGACAAAATAGTACATTTGTCTGGACCTTGCTTCACCCGGCCAGTCCACTGTTTCCCTGGTATTTTTTAGAGGAATATAAAGCTTAAAACATGCATGTTCAAAGTGTAGTGAAACAGTGCCCTTTATACATTAATATATTAGACTAATAACAAACCCAAGTGAATCCTAATATACAGAACTTTGATCATCAAAAGGTCTTGCCATAGAATGATTTGGGTGGCAGTTAAAACGTACATAGAGTGACATCTAAACTTACTCGAGACAGTTTACCTAATTAAATAATCCATAGTTTTAAATAATTGTAACCAGGGAGGGAAGGAGTTAAAATCCTCCCTGCCAAAAACATGTGCAAATGTGTATTGATTGGGTTTTGTGTTAATTATCACCTGCACCTGGTAACTATTGTAAATTAATGCCAGGTGCAGGGTTTAAAAAGCGTGCAGTCAGTTTGTGCAGGGCTGCTGTGTGGAGCGCCTGCTTGATAATGTGGGTAAGGGTGTGGGTAAGGGTGTGGGTAAGGGTAAGGGTTTTAAACAGGTAAACAGCTTAGCTGTCCTGTTTTTACTTTAGGTTTCTGTCTGTGGTTGTTTATTTTACATTATTCAAAATCTCATCCATCTGGGTCTGTACTTTTAAAAGGGCAAAATGAACCCGAGCCTCAAGGCTTGTTTACATAATGTAGATAATAGTTTCTCCAAGCATCTTTTTTAAACGATTTGATTTGTTGTCTTCAACATTGAATGCATATTTTCTGAAGCATGCTCTTTAACTCCATGTTAATCTCAAAGTTTACCCTTTGTTTTGCCCAGCTACACTGGCTGCCTGTGAAGTTCAGGATTACTTTCAAAATTCTCTTGCTTGCCTACAAGGCCCTTCATCACACAGGTCCAGAGTATCTCTCCAACCTGCTGACCCATTATGTCCCTACACGCAAGCTGAGCTCCTCTGACTCAGGCTTGCTTGTCTATACACAAGCAAAAATGCACCACACTCGGAGCACTCTTTTAGCTTCATGGCCCTGACTCTCTGGAACTCTCTCCCAGCTTTAGTGTATGTAGTGCCCACAGTTTCTTGCTTCAAACCAGCTCTCAAGACCCACTCGTTCTCTCTTGCTTTCAATGCTCTTTAAGCCTGATATGCTATTAGCTGTTGTCTAAATTGCTTTCTCAGGGTTTTCAGTCCATCTTATTCGTATGATTGTGTATGACACCTGCATACAAAATGTTTAGAAGTCACATCCTAGCCTTCTATTTAATGTACTGTTTCTGTATGTAATGTATTTGCATTGTTTTTATTTTACTATTTGTATTTAATGTATTGTGCATTGTTCCTCACTGTCTTTTGTGATGGTGAACTATGAAAGGTGTGATAAATAAATGTTGATTTAACTTCCTGAATATCTTTTACTAGCAAAATTTAATGGATTTTATTATCCAACCAATGTTGTTTCTTTAATGAATACTAAAATAAACAATTTATTAATTGTACTATTAAGATTGTCTCTGTTTTGTAAAAGTACAGTTTAGCATTTCTTTTATCTAAAATGCTTTTCTTTTTCAGAAATAATGAGTTCACCAAAAGGGGAAGTCAAATCAAATGTACTTATACTTTATCAAAAAATAAAACAAAAGTAACCTGTAATTTCAGGAAAAGTCCAACTGTGATGAAGTTATGCAAACCCTTCATGTAAGTAAGTTTATAGAAATACACTGGTGTTGTAATGTTGGTGTTCTCTGTGTGTGGTTTGATTTTGCTTTATTTTATAGATAAAGGGTTGTTACAAGGAATAGCAGTCCACCGGAAATATTGCCTGCCTGTGTGTGGTCCGTTCTGGGCTGGTAAATGATATCAGATGTCTTCTAGCCTCTGTATCACACATGTAGAAATTAAAATAGTACTACACCTGATATTTTACTGGAGATTGTATTTCTTCAAACATTTTTTCATTAACGTATTGCTCAAGTGCAACTTCTAAATACGAAAATTCACATTGTGCCACTGTGTCATTGAAATGAAAACCTCCTTTTAATTTACAAAGAAAAGGTAAGGCTTTGTGCTAGCTAATCAGCAATTTTATGAGTAATATAGTTGTATGTGGAGGGTCTAAACTAATGCATTCAGCATGAAAAACGGCCTGTAAATTAAAATACAAATTGAAACAAAATATTCCTTGTTACAAGACTATAATGTAATAGTTTAAGATAATTACTTTCTGTCTACTGGTATTTATTTCACAACCGAAACTTGGTGCCCATTGTTTAAGCTTTAATATAGAAAGTGTAAAAGCAGGAGGTTCTGTGTGGGGGGAGCGGGGTGGCGTCAGGTGCTATTGTTGTGGTGAAGCAAAGTGACTGTCCAAACAGGCTTGCAAACCCCAAAAATGATTTCACGATAATAATCCAATGGACTTGATCTGTCCCACGTCCTCCATGCACGAAAGGGTGCGTGCTCAGTTCTGGGGATCGTGGTTCAGGTAAATGTGCTGTCAGGGAAGTGCTCTGGTGAGGCTGATGGCTTGGTAACGACAGCTCCAGGATGCTCAATCCTCCTCTTCAACACAAAACACACACAACAAAACAACAAATAATACAGGCTCTGGCTGTCTGGTTATGTTTGTCAGTGCAAGGCGGCATGCTGACGTAGCTGCTTCCCTTTTGTACCCACACACTCCTCCCTGCAATCAACCCATCACCATGGTTTCTCCAATAGAGGGTTGTCCCACAGCTGATCTCAATGGAGTCATTCCATGTACGCACTCCCCCTAATATGGTCACCTTCCGGTTTCCATCTACCGTCAAGGTGGTCCATCTGTGAGGCAACGTACCACTATCCTTACACAGCGCATTTTCTGGTCGGGAGGGAGAGTTATAACATTGATCCTTTCTCTCTTATCACAGGGGGGCTTAAGGCTTTGTAAACACACTACTGCCATGACAACTGCTAATAGGCCATAAACCATTTGAGATGCTGATTTCATATATTCATTGTTATGGAAACTCCTTGGCCAATAGCTAACAACTGGACAACTCGAGCATGTTCCCAAGTTCTGTAATTCATGGAAACGTGGTAGTAGAATGGCTATCATATTGTGATCATGTGACCTTGGTCGTAATATGGCTGACATAGTGAGGCTATGTGATCTTTTTAAATTTGATGGAGCATTGCACACTTTGAATTATTATTTTAGTGTTTGATACACAGTATTCTGTCATTTTCTCAGTTAAGTTCCATTACTGATGTCCACGATTTGGACACCCATGTGTTAAAACAGAAAGTCAGATTATAACACCATGTAAATTTTTATTAACATTTTACATAAGTCATACATATACAACCTTTTCTATGATACTGATGCTTTAAATTAGTATTCCAAGTCATGACGGGGGTGTGACGGGGTACCCCCGCCCCTGGGTGTATTTTCGGTTATTTTGTATAGTTTGGTATCACGGGGGAGTTAACTGTATACTATGTCACCACGGGGATGTGGGTGTGTGTGTATGGAATAGTGGTAAAAGGGAAGCAGTTAAAATCCTCCTTGCAAAAACACAAGGGAATGTGGCTGGAGCCATGGGAGGCCTGAGAATGACAACATCACCCACCATCCCTCTGATACATCACAGCCATGGTACTCAGTTGCCTGGCTGCAGATAATGGACTACCTCCTGTCTCATCGAGAGGATCCATGCCTACTCCACCTTCACAGGCAGTAGGCACATCCACACCGAGCCCCGGGGAGAGCCGCACTAGTCCCCAGTGACTGAGGGAGAGCCGCACCAGTTCTCATTGATAGAGGGAGATTAGGGACAAATTTCATATCGTATTGATTTAATACCACTACGAGTAAAAGATGCAAGCGTTTTTATTCTTAAATTGTCTAAACTGTTTGCAATGTCTAACCAAAGTCGCAACCCGACATATTTGGTGTCTGAAGATATGTAATTTCTTATGGTAAAAATAACAGGAATTCAGAATAAAATCAGAATTAAGTAGCAAAAGTTATGCACGTTTTAAAGTTTCTCCTTTCCAGATTATAATAATAAACTAATCAGACAAGAGGAAGGGGTGAGCAATAAATCAAGGTTTCAAGCTCCTTCAGGCAAAAACTACCCAATCGGAGCATGCATCGGGAAATTCTAATAATTCCATTGTTTGAAAAGTATAAAAGCCGACTGTAAACATTATTAGCTCCTTGTCCCTCTGAGTGGTGGATGTTGGCCTCCCTGATCTCCTGACTGCCCCTCGGTTCTCCTGATCTCCTCTGATCCCTGCTCACTCCTCTGATCCTTGATCTCATCCTCTGATCCCTGCTCTCTCCTCTTGTCCCAGCTTTCTCCTCTGATTACTGCTCATTCAGATTCAAAGAAACTACAATACTGCACCTGGAACCCTCAGCTCTCAGTATCTATCCATCTAGGTCAGGGGTCCTGACACTCGAAGAAACACAAGGTAACAGAACGCTGAAATGACTGCTGTCCAGGCTAGGTAACAATACTCTTAAATATCTATTCAGGTATTGTGCGATCCCTTTTTGCAGTGTCATTATGTACTAATATTTCTTTGTCAAATTGTTGTTTAAAACCTTAATTCTGATTGTAATGCTTTTAATATGATATTAGTTGTGTAACTGTTTTGTGTGATTTTCAAACTTATTTTGTCGCATGCTTAATAAATTCTTAAAAAGAAGAGATTCCCAGTATCCACACAAGCCATCATGTTTCAAGGGATTAAGGATGTATTAACATCCTTGTTTTATTTGGCCTAAACTGGTAATATCTGGAAACATTTAGTATTAACAATATTCAATTGACTTTATCTGCTGTTTTGGAATGTGACTGTACATTGTGTATATTTGTGTCAACATCTGCCGTACACAGCATGTGTTACAAATTCAACATGAAAGTGCTCTAGTTCATTGCGGTTTTCATAACCTCCAGCTGACGGCCATGGAACCAAAATAAGGAAGTCCACCCGTTCAGAGTGGTACGTGAAAAGCAAAGTTGAGAAGTTCATAGTGAATGAAATGGAAACACTGGTACTGTACCCTTGCCAATTATTACTTCACATATTAATGTACCAATACAACAGGTTTTATGGTAATCCTGTGCATGTAGTACCAGTGTGTTTATTGACGACAGGGGTAACCTATTAACCTATAACCTATTAACAAATTCACATTAAGATTAGTTATACTGTTTATACTGGCATTGCTGTGGCATATAACATGGTAATAATGAAACTCAATTACTTGAATGAGACAGTTTCATAATTACAGAGAAACACTTTTATACTACAATTTACAAGTTTTTTCATTTATTTACTTTTGTTTCTATGAAATAATCATTTTTATCCGCCTTGAGCGTCCATGTAAGGAGTTTCATCAATAAGCAGTGGTTTTAATTATGGTGTCATTAATTAGTGTCATCTTCTTAGCCATGCTTTACTTGCTGAAATGATTCCTGTTCTATGATGTCACTGTCTCAGGTGCACCATGAAATGCCTCAGGATGCATGCACGTCATTCTGCCTAGCTCGAGCGCGGACGGTTGAAAGTTTAAGTTGGGAATTTTTATTTTTATTTTAAAACAAATATGTATTACTTAATGTCAATAGAAAATATTATAAATCAAATTCTTGTATTAGAAGACTTACCCACTGTAACAGAGACAGCCACCGAAGGTAAAAAGCTTAGCAAAACAATACAGTCTTAAAAAAAAAAAGAGAATGATGGTTAGTTGCCACAGTCTAGCTCAGTCTGCAGTTTTGGCAGTTAGACATATTGGGCCTAGAGCTAATGAAACCTCTCGGGGTTTACTTGAGACTGAAAATGCAATTCTCTCAACTGAGAAGCATAACCTGTTTATCCCTTCAGGGATGGGATGTAAAGAAGTTAAGGATAGAGCCCTATGAGGTGTGCAATTTTATCTGCACTAACTAAAATATCTAACTCGTTTCAAACTTTTGTGACCCTGGCTACACATCGTAAAGATGATTTTTCAGCCAGTGACTCGGACGGTGACTACAAACCCCCACAGAAAAAGGCTAGGTTTGAAGACGAGACATCTTTATTCACATCAGTTTCTCCTCAAGCTAGTCCTCAGGAACCAAGTGCAAGCTGAAGTAAAGCTGGTGAATCAGAGTTGTAACTAAATAATGACCTTGTTGATACCCAGACATCTGAGATTGAATGGGGTGCTTTAGAGCAGGATGTCACGTCTTTAGAACGTGCCTTCAGTTCATAATAATTTCTCTTTGGAGGAATTACGTTTTTTGGATACTGAAGTTCAGTGCTTGTTAAGTAAAAAGGTTATTATTGAAAAGGCACATCTTACACATGGGTAAGTTGTTTATTCGATTTTCCTGGTTCCAAAGAAAGATGCAGAATTTTGAACTTGAAGAGTTTTAATAGGTGAGTGAGCTATAGAAAATCTAAGATGGACACTCTGAAGTCAATTTTACAGTTAATCACTCCTGGATGTTATATGGCATCTTTGATTTAAAGGAAGCATATTATACTCTACCTGTTGCCTATGAAGACAGAAAATACTTGATTTGTTCATAACAGGGTTAAATACCAATTTACATGTATGCCTAATGGTGTTACAAGTACTCCACGGGTCTTTACAAAATTTGTTAAAAACCCCAATGTCTTTTTTACATTCCCTTCGTTACACAAATGCTGCTTACATAGATGACATTTTCCTCCTAGGGGACCCCATTTAAGCATTGTACTAATAATGTGCAGGACATTAAAGATCTCTTTGAGCGCCTAGAATTTTTTATTCATAAAGGAAAGTCTGTTTTTAGAAGGTTTGCATCACTCCTGCACCTGCTCCCACTCAACCACTTTGTCACACATGGTGTCAGAACACGGGACTATAGACCTCAACGCACCGGTAGAGCTGCTGGAGGCGCTGGACAGCAGACAGCAGACAGAGGAGAGAAAGAGGGAGGAGCGCTACACCGCGCTCATTGAACAGGTAGGGCTGGCGTTTTCCACAGCACTTAGCCCCTACAGGAACACCAGCGATGTCGGCACCGAAGGATCAAAAGATGAAGACGTTGATGGAGAATGACCGAGAGGCATACCTGGTCATGTTTGAGCAGATGGCCTCCACCACGTCATGGCTGCAGGAGTTCCGGGCGAACAAGCTGGGACCCTGCCAGATCGGGGAGGCTCAGGCAGTCTACCAGGCTATGAGCGACCTCAGTACCGCCAGTTATGACCTGGTCAAGCTGGCCATCCTCCCTCGCCTCAACATTATGGCAGAGACTCATCGGCTACAGTTCAGGGAGTACACGCCCTAGGGTGGTTGCAGAGAGGTTGTGTGACCACATGGTACACTGGCTGACCCCCGAGAAGAAAACCAACCTGCAAATAGGGGAAACAGTGGTTGTAGAGCAATTCTGCCATGTGGTCGGGGCTGATAACCAAGCCTGGATACGGCACCACAACCCCAACACCCTGGAAAACGATATGAAACTAGCCCGAGGATTATGAGGGCTCCCTAGTCTCCGCCCAGACAGGGATACTGTCGGTTCCCGCCCTTCGGAGCAGCCAAGCCCCTTCTCTCTCTCCTCTGCCACCATCAGCCCCAGTACCCAGACCCCAATGGGCCCCCTTACCTCCCCTTCATGGAGACCAAGGTTGGCCCCCAGTTGGTGTAGAGGTGCTGCCCCTGCCCCTGCCCCTGCCCCATTGCCATACCAGCAATGGAACAATTATTTAACCAATGTCCCCTCTGTCCCCACAACTTGTTTTAGGTGCAACTAACAGGGACACCTGGCCAGGTCATGCCCTGCTGCCATGGAGTGTGGTGTGGCCATGTGAAATTGGGCACCTGGGATAGGTAAGCACATGGAAAATGGTTGGGAGGGGCCTTGTATGATTGATGTGGTGTTAGGTAATGTGAAAACCCACGCATTAACGGACACAGGGTGTGAGCAAACCTTAATTAGATCAGCTCTCTTGGACGGTGTGTCGTGGCAGCCACAAGGTCAGATAGCCATCTCTTGTATCCATGGAGATGGCTTGGTGGGACGATTTAATCAGACCTTGAAGCAGATTGTGAGACGTTTTGTAACGCAAGAGCAAAAACACTGGGCATTGCTTCTTCCCTACCTGCTTTTTGCAGTGAGAGAAGTGCAACAGAGCTCTACAGGGTTCTCCCCCTTTGAGCTATTGTACGGCCAACAGCCTCGCGGCATCATCAATCTGTTGAGAGAGGGGTGGGAGGTGCACAAAGGCTCGTCCAAAAACGTAGTGAAACGTGTGCTCCTACTGAGAGATTACCTAGATTTTGTCAGTCGTTTGGCCCAGGACAACCTCAAATCGGCTCAGCACCGGCAACAGCAGCATTACAATAAAAATGCATTAATTGGAACCTTTAGACCAGGAGATAAGGTAATGCTGCTGCTTCCCTCTTCAGAATCGAAATTATGTGCTAAATGGCAGGGGGCATATGAAGTGATTCAGGCTATAGGAAAGGTGAATTATAAAATTAGACAGCCCGATCGCTGTAATGAAATTGAAAGATCATATAATTTTATTAAAGACCTGGCAAGCAAGGAAGGTCTTATTTATAGCCCCAGGCAATATAGAGGATGATTTGGGTGCCTGTCCAGAGACTCCTAGCACTAAAATCATTTTGATGGGGGAACAATTGGTCCCCAGATCAGCAATGGGAATTGCGCAAGCTTATTGAGTTGAGCAGTGTTTTTTTCTGACCTGCCCGGCAGGATTAACTTGTTTTAGTATGACAGTGTCTCTCTCTCAGGTGTCACAGTACGAGAGAGACCTTACTGGATCCCCGAAAATTGACAAAGTGGCATTCGCAAATAGATATGGAACGTGCTCGAACTAGGAGCGATTGAGCCTTACAGATGCAAGATGGCCCCAGTCGCTTCTGTGTGGAAGTTAAATGCTATTGCCAAGTTCGATGCGTACCCAATGCCTCAGGTTGATGAACTTCTAGATAGACTGGGAAAGGTGAAGTTTATCTCTACTCTGGACCTGTCAAAGAGATACCGGCAGATCCCAACCCACAGTTCTAGAGAGAAAATTGCATTTTCAACACCATAGGGGCTGTTTCACTTTAAAACCATGCCGTTTGGGCTACATACGCCCGCTGCCTTTCAGAGACTGATGGACCAGGTTTATGTCCAGATCATGAATATGCAACAGCGTATATTGATGATGTGGTGATTTACAGCTCCACCTGGCAAGAGCATTTGGCTAGGGTTACAGCCTTCCTCAGTCTCTAAGGGTAGCCCAGCTGACAGCTAACTTGAGCAAATGTGCGTTTGCCAAGACAGAAACTCAATATTTGGGATTTTTGATGGGAAAGTCACTACAGGGATTAGTCGGTTATTACTGCTGCTTTATCCCCAAGTATGCCACAGTGATAAACCCTTTAGTTGACCTCACCAAAAAGAGTGCTCCAAATTTAATTAAGTGGTCAGCTGAGTGACAGGGGGCATTTGATACTATTAAGCCTAAACTGTGCCAGGCCCCCACTCTTATCACACCTGATTTCACCAAAAGATTCATCCTCCACACCAATGTGATGGACTTGGGTTTGGATGCTGTCTTGTCCCAAAAGGTAGACAAAGTAGAACACCTGATACTGTATCTCAGTAAAAAGATGCTAACTCAGAAGCACAACTACTCTGTAGTCGAAAAGGAGTGTTTGTTCATTAAATGGGCTATGCACTGTTTACGATATTACCTGCTTGGACATTCATTTGATCTTGTCAAAGACACTCATGTAGTTAAGCACAAGGAAGGATAGCAATGCCCGGATAACTCGGTGGTATCTGGCATTCCAACCCTCCATGTACCACATGGTACATGGCGTGGGGAAACCATCAAAATGCGTATTATTTTTCACGGGAGGGAGGAGTAATGGGAAAAAGATTCAGCAGAGTGTTCCTTCAGCTCCACTCTGAGCGGTGGAATATGTGACAGAGATACAATGATTCTTGGTTATAAATCACTAAGCTGCGAGAACAGAGTTCCTTGGATGGGCTGGGCTGACAGTTCTTTCCCAGGGTTCAAGGGAAGTCAGCCAGCCAGGAAAGGGGAGAGACTCCATTGCAATAACACATTGACCCGGAAAGGAAACGTCGTGGCAGCCACAGATTGTAGAGGTGGCAGAGGTGGCCTCTTGGTAGCCTCTCTAATCAGTCTCCTTCTTGCTCGGTCATCCAGTTTGGAGGGACGGCCTGATCTAGGCAGGGTCTTGGTGGTGCCATACACCTTCCACTTCTTAATAATCGTCTTGACTGTGCTGAATTTATCCTGATATCATATGAATCACTACTATTTAACACAGGTGGAGGCCACTTAACTTGGTGTGTGATTTTGAAGGTGATTGGTTACACCTGAGCTGTTACAAGGGGGGTGGACACTTATCCAACCAAGCTATTTCAGTTTTTATTTTTAAATAATTTTCTATAAATTTCTAGAATATTTTTTTCACTTGGAAGTTGTGGGGTAGGATGTGTAGATAAATGAAAAATAAAAATAGTTAATGCATTTTAATTCCAGGCTATAAGGCAACAAAAGGTGAATATTTTGAAAGGGGGTGTAGATTTTCTATATATATATATATATATATATATATATATATATATATATATATATATATATATATATATATATATATATTCTGATGTCATTTTTTATAGAAATGTCAGAATGCTATCAAACAATTAATATTTATCAATATAAAATTTAAGCTAGCAGTATCAAACTATATAAAATCCAACTATGTACATTAGGCTTAATTAAAAGCAGAGTACAGTACATGCACTTGTCTTGAAGAACAATCTTCCTCTCAGCTTACCTGTGAAATGTGATATTGTATCATAATACGAAGTTAAGCAATCTTTGTGCTTGGGGAGATATAAATTGTTGTGCCAGTCAACTGCTTCCCAAATGTTTCAGACTTTTGTTCGAACCAAACCATTTGTGGTTTGCCCTTCGGTAGCGCCAGACTATTGCATTTAAGCTGTCTCTTTCCAGGAACTCAGTACTGTCATTTAACAAAGAAGCACGAAAACTTATTGTACATGAAAGGCACATGCACTCATATGAACTTGTTCTCCTAATCCTCAAGGATTCATGCTGTACTGAATAACTGTAATGACCACTGCCTTAGCACTGTAAAGGCATTTGTTGAAACCAGAGACTTCTAGTTTATCGATGATTGTTTGTATTTGTGTATAAATGCCCTTTTCAACAGAGTATGGCAAGACCTCTTGGGATACATATTTTTTATTTTATACAGAGGTTTAGAGTTAACCCTGGTGTAGTGGCAGCTTACATTGCTTATCTAAACGTGGTAAAACTTGTTAAGAATTTTGTTTTGTACACATTATCTTGGGATATGTGTTGCTGCCTGTTCATCCTGCTGTACCTACAGGTATATGCCTCACTTACGGCTGGTTTAACAGACCCTGGTTAGCACTTACCTTCGATGACCTAATGTTACTTTAGTTAAAGTAGTGTAAGATTAGTGCTAAGTGGAATCTGTTATGCCAGCTGTTAAAGTAACATAACATTGCATTTTGGTGTGAAGACCATGATAAACCAGACTCATAATGTATTTTATTAAATTGTATAGCTACACTCCCCCTCACTGCAGCAACTCCCTACAAAAGCTCAGGAGAACTGATGGTCAGTGGGCCTCCGAGCTCACTGCCAAGTTAATCACCTCTTTATGGTAAATGCCAGCACTGCAGGTGTCTGGTTGAGTTCACCAGGCATCAGGCCAGTGAACACTGAGTGCCTCCCTAACCCAGAGCCAATGTAACTCTCTCTGTGGAAACACCACAAGACTGGCAACTTCACACAGCCAGGAAGTGAATCTGTGCTCTCTTGATTTATGACTGTGCCCTGCAAACCACAGGCTCGTGCCTTAACTAGGTGAGCCAGTCAGGGACCTTGTTATTCTTTTTCATGTACGGTATTTACCTTTAAAGATATTACAGAATGACTGGCTTGCCTCAATGTTTCCAACTATTTGAATGTAAAAAAAAATGGTCTTTTAGGAAAACAGTGCTCCATCTTTATTTTGCTATCTGACTTGCACACCAATAAGTTATTGAGGCAAAACTAGCAGGGTACAGTTGATATTACCATCCGTGTGCTTAGTGAGCTCAGGGGACACCTGCAGAACTGTCCTTCAGAGGCTGGTAGCTCGCTGACATCCACTCTTGAGTTTCTGGGTGTAAAAGAAGAGATTGGCTTGGTCGTGGGATTGGTTGGAAATTGGAAAGAAAATCAGGGGTACTAATTGGGCACTCGAAATAAAAAATAAATGTTGAATTATTGAATTTTGGAATGGGTAATGAAGGGAGCACTGTATACTGTGGGCATTTTACGCAATGAAAAAAAACAAAACCAAATGATGAGCTATTAGGGTGCTATGATGTCATAAATAGGCTTACTACTATTCCATTTTTAATTTTTTGCCAAACTGGCGATAATATCAATGTTTATTTTAGAAAGAATTTACTTTTTTTTTTTTTTAAATCTTTATTTTTCAATTCAAGCAGAGAATGGGTGAAATCGACCTTTACGCTTAAAAAAACTTTTTATGCCATTGACAAACGTCTCATTTAGCGAACATGCAACACAACCATGGTTATCAACATTCTTATTGAAATAACGTATGGTCACAGCAGAGCTGTACCTTGTAAAGATAAAGATCCTACACAAATTAAAAGAATTGTCTCAAATAAACCATGGAAAACACAACATATAAAAGTGTACTACACAGACTTTCAAAGCATACATTTGACTAAAAATAAAATGGGCAGAACAAAACATTAGATAGTTGAACAGAACTAACTTGCATTTATTCTTCAGCATAGCTGGAGTCACTGGAAAATAAGGCAGATGGGCCCGCTTCGTCCTGCCGCAGAGAGGTCGGTCAGGGGATTGTGCACAATACTCATTAAGTGTTTTCCTCTTGCGCTCTATTTTCAAATCAAACTAGTAAGTGTCACAGTATACCTAGCAAAATCTTACATACACCTTAACCTGCTAATTTCAAAAGTAAGTGCTTTGAAAGACAGACGCTTTAGATGGCATATGAAAGTGCTTCAATGATTGACAGTCATTTAAACGAATGAGAGCATTCTGGTGCTGCTTCAGTCAACAAGATCTGTCAGAACTGGGTGAAATGATAGTGACAGTGAAATTATATTAAAAGATCACTGAGAAGATTGACAGCGACCTCTAGCCATTCAGAGTGGAACGGAGACGGGACAGACAGTATAAAAACTAAACAAACTGTAGATGACAAGCAAACTTGTTAAATTTGCAGATGACACAAAAGTAGGAGGAGTGGCAAACACTGTTGCAGCAGCAAAGGTCATTCAAAATGATCTAGACAAGATTCAGAACTGGGCAGATACATGGCAAATGACATTTAATAGAGAAAAGTGTAAGGTACTGCACGCAGGAAATAAAAATGTACATTATAAATATCATATGGGAGATATTGAAATTGGAGAAGGAATCTATGAAAAAGACCTAGGAGTTTTTGTTGACTCAGAAATGTCTTCATCTAGGCAATGTGGGGAAGCTATAAAAAAGGCTAACAAGATACTCGGATACATTGTGAAAAGTGTTGAATTTAAATCAAGGGAAGTAATGTTAAAACTGTACAATGCACTTGTAAGACCTCATCTTGAATATTGTGTGCAGTTCTGGTCACCTCGCTATAAAAAAGATATTGCTGCTCTAGAAAGAGTGCAAAGAAGAGCGACCAGAATTATTCCGGGCTTAAAAGGCATGTCATATGCAGACAGGCTAAAAGAATTGAATCTGTTCAGTCTTGAACAAAGAAGACTACGTGGCGACCTAATTCAAGCATTCAAAATTCTAAAAGGTATTGACAGTGTCGACGCAAGGGACTTTTTCAGCCTGAAAAAATAAACAAGGACCAGGGGTCACAAATGGAGTTTAGAAAAAGGGGCATTCAGAACAGAAAATAGGAGACACTTTTTTACACAGAGAATTGTGAGGGTCTGGAATCAACTCCCCAGTAATGTTGTTGAAGCTGACACCCTGGGATCCTTCAAGAAGCTGCTTGATGAGATTTTTGGGATCAATAAGCTACTAACAACCAAACGAGCAAGATGGGCCGAATGGCCTCCTCTCGTTTGTAAACTTTCTTATGTTCTTATGTTCTTATGTTCTAAATTGCTATTTTTGGTATGAAAATAAAAAATAGCGACATTTATCCTATATACATTTATTTCAGTCAAACTCTCATTTTTGGGGAATTTGACGTTTAACGAGCTTTACTGTTTAATATTGAAAAGTAGCAACCCTAGTTAAGTGCAGTAAAACAAAGTCATTGTTAATGACGGACTCTCTTGTTAAAAGGCAAAAAATAAAATGAACACAGCAATAAATCACAAGGGTTTATCATCTTAGAGCCGCTTGGTGGACAACTCATATCTGCTTTTGAGTGCATTTACTTATATCCCATTACAGATTCTGTACCAAAGTTAAGGTTATGATAATAATACAGAAGCTGGTTCAAATGTGAGGTCTGATTTATTGAGTCAGAAATGAAATTACACACAAACAATACACTTTAGGTATCAAAGAGAAAAATCATTACAAAATCAGCATGATTTATACAGAAATTGCCCATAACCCTGTGTCATAATAAAAATAAACCTGAAGACCCTTTGAGATTGTAAGGGTGTATGGTACAGTTCAAGCATGTAGAGCGCATTTTGTTGACCAGTGCGTTTGTCTTGTGGTTAGCTTTTGGCACGTTTAAGTTAAAAAAAAAATGTCCAGTGTCTTCAATTAACCAGTAAATAAAGCTAACTTATCTAATTGCGACCCAACAGTACCTAAACGGAATGCATTATTACTATTATTATTATTATTATTATTATTATTATTATTTTAAATACCAGTAATGCATGCTAGTCAAAATACAAAGAAAAAGTACATCACGTCTCACATACATATATGTGTGATTTGTTTCTAAAAGTCTGACCTACATAAAATATAATATATTTGTACTGGTATATATAACAAATCCGTGACAGTAATTTCTTATTGTCAGGCAAAACTATAAGAAACTAAATCAAGTAGAGAAACATTTCAGCTAGTGTCTTCTACCTGACTTTTGTTTCTTCTAGTTTTACTTCAATTCTGACAGAAAGTTTTGAAGTTATGGATGACAAAGTTCCTCTGTCAGGACTACCAGGTTCAGGCTGGAAGCACAGCGTTGTATCTTTACAAAGCGGAGATATCATACTCATACACCCTCAAAGTAATGATAACTTACAATACAGTATAGATCATGACACATCAGATCCAGTTCAACAAGGTATCGACACAAAACCGGCCATTCTCCAGTAGAAGAGGACAAAAACATGCAGATAAAATACTCTGGTATCTATCTAACCAACTTGGCAGTGTCAAACTTGTTGTGGTGAATATATCAGTATAAAAATGGGTAGGGAAAAACTCTGGGTTATATTTACAGCATTGCAGATATTGTCTTTTGGCTGCTGCACTCTTACATGTACCAGTTAAACTTTTTAAAATACATACTACTTGAATTACTGTAGCATTTGGTTTGTAACTTTATTGTAAAATCACCTTTGGTATCAAAGAACTTTTGGCATCAAAAGCACCAGGGGGTAACTAGCACTGCAAAAAGAACAGGCACAGTATATGCAAAATTACATGAATGTTTCGGTTTCTTCTCTCAGGAAACCTCACAAGGCACTTGGCTATAAGAAAAAAAAAAAAAGATTAAATCTTATCTGAATACATTTTAGATTAAAGGCTTCACAATGCAATGTACACTGTTACTGTAGCTAAAGGAAAAGACTGCTAGCTTGTGATTGGAGACCTGTCTAGGCTCAATACTAATAAATAAACTGGCAATTGTTTTCAAAATTATTATAAATGGTTAAATAAGGTCTTTTTTTATATTATGTTTCTTTTTACTGATACTGTATTATGGGTATCATTCACTGTGTCAGAAATACTACAGTTCCTTTTTGGTAAGTTTGATACAATTTACAATGCTAGTACAGAGGACATTAAATGTGTCAATATCCTTAAATAAATGCTAGAAAATAAAATTGTTTTATAGGTGAGACAAAACTGACAGTATTTCATAAAACAATAACTGTTACTTTTCTCTATTAAAATCAGTTTCTGTGCTTTAAGAAGTTAAAAATGTAAGAGTGTTTTTTAGTTAAACATTGTCCAGTTTCTTAAATGAGTGTGTCCAGTTTCGAGGTGAGGGACACATAGATATGCACGATACTGCTTTTCTCAACTAAAATACCATCTTGGTATTGGTGCGAAATGTTAGTTATCTTCTTGCTTAGACTGAATTTTTTTTCATGCTGGTGAATTTTAATGCCTCAATGTAGCATCAGTAGGAATTTCAGAAGTATGTTTTATTGCAGAGTACAGCCATTAGCCTGTCCCACTGCAACACTGTCTCTGGTCGATGTACCTGCACATAACATGTTTTTAATATAGTGTTGCAGGGGGATAGGTTATTAGTCACACTCTGGTTTACTAGCTGTTCTTTGAAGTTACATGTTTACATTGAGGACAAAAGTGAATCTAAACAAGAAAAATACATCCATTAAGCAGAATAAAAAAAAAAACTTTAAATTTAGACTTTAAAAAATAAAAATATATATATATATATATATATATATATATATATATATATATATATATATATATATATATAGACACACACACACACGTAGATATACGGCAAGTCATTATTATTATCTGTCTGACAATTTTTTTTATTTCTAAAACACAGTACATCTCACTTGAGAGAGCCTGCTTTTAGATTTTAATAATGATGTAATTTCCACCTTGTGAGAATACAATCTTCTATTCAAGTTTTTATGATAAAATGTATTTATATCCTAATGGTCTTCAAGTCTCAGTTTAACTCTGAAGGCTTGAATTTCAAACAGTATTCACAGTCGAGCATGCGGGGGGAGGCACTCAGGAGCTGTGGTCCTTGTTCTTCCTGGGGATGGACAGCTGCTCGTAGGTAGGCAAGATGTTGCTGCTGGAGAGGAATTCGGACTGTATGGCTCCGCTTCGCACTGCTGGTCGGGCAGGCTGACTCTGAAGACCAGAGGCCAGGCAGTTCAGCACATCGGCAATGTGGTTCAGCTTCTGGTCCATATGTGTGATCTAATGAGAAATAAAATTAATTTAGAGATGAAGCAGAAAATGACTGTTCGACCCATCAAGGATAATCCCTTCGCTAACACAACATAAGACACCAGGACATTATCTAAATTGATCCCAGTGTTTTACACCAGGTAAACTATTCCATGCATGTAATAGCTAGGATATATGGAGGCATCTGTACAAGTGAGAAAACAAGTTTGAAAAAGTTGGTTTCATAGACCCTGCTAAGCACAGATTTTACACTACCTAATGCTACCTTAGCGCCAAACAGTGTTTGTGAAAAACGGTCAAAAGCACTTCAGAATCTGTGAGTACATTAAGATGCCCAGTCCATCTGTTTCTATAATTTGCACTTACCGATTTGTGGGCAATAGCACAAAATATTTTGGATCATGTGACACTGTGTTAAGGTTGCAAGTTTCAGTCCAAGGGTTTAATAATATTTCTTACACGGGCTGGAGGTAATCCAAATTATATTGCCATAGAGAAATGAAACTTATGAAAAAGCAACGCTACTGTTTAAGACAGAGATGATGTTTGCAGTCAAGACAAAGAGACAGCATTAAAGACTTGCTTGGAACCAATACATCTACACACAATTTAACCAGCAAGGAAACCTGCTAATAATACTACAACTGTGTAAACAGTGACTTCTCGACATCACATCGTTCCAACCTCACTCATTCTAAGGAAGTTCTAAGCATAAACTGTTTAAACTTGTAACCAAGGTTTATGTTATCTTCAATTCTAAAGCTTTCCTTTAGATAGCTGCGGAGTTGAAAAGGGGAAGCCCCCTAACATACCAGTATGACCTCTAAACAACTACATAACCCCTGTAGCGACCTACCCAATACAGCCAATGTGGGTGTTTCAAGGCTTGTCAGATTTAGGTGGTTAACATCTGATGGAAGTGCAGATTTTATGTAACATGCCAATGACATATTCATGTACATAGAAGTTTAAAGCGTCGCTGGCCTTTAGGGCCCTAAACATATTTTCTTTCTAAGTACAGCTGGCACATAAGAGTGTAAACATTAGCCTGTAATCTTAGAAGTTCAAAGCACCCCAGTGGCCTCAATAAAGCTCCAAACATGTCTTCTCTTAAAGTACAGATGGCACGCCTGCACTCTGCCCCCTGCTGATGTAAGAAATACCACATTTGTTCAGGTACTCTCGCTGCAGGCTGTAGACATGTTTGAGTGCTCTATTACCTTTATAACACACACTTCGAGACCAGGACCAATGGGCACATTTGGGAGTTGAGAGGAGACAGACTGAGGACAGAGGGTAGAAGGCACCGTTTCACACAGGGAGTGGTTGGCGGTTGCCGAGCCCTGTTGTGGCTGATGATTCATTGGGATCAAGTATTAATTGGATGCTATAAATGGCTTCTTAAAGTGCTATAGTAGCTGAGGAGTTAATACAAATGTTGCTTTTGATATACTGATAACATGTTACAGGAAAAACAGTTGATATTTTATAAGACTTTAAATATATAATGTACTAATGCTAAAATACCATTTCTTCAATGTTATGCTTTAAGTCTTTTTCAAGTCAACACAGTTTCAATCAACTTTAACTAAAGATACTTTGGAAGACTTGTAGTCAAAATGCTTGTCAAAGAATTTAGAACTTTACTTTAGTATTACTACATATTGTATCCTTGAGTGTTTTATAATTGTGGAAACATATAAAATGCCTGTTCTTAAAGTTGCAGGGGACCTCCTGTAAGGCAGTGTTTAAAGTTGTTTAAGTTTTTTATTCCTGTACAGTTCAACACTGGTTGCCAATGGACTTCAGTGCTTGCTTTGTGAAAGTACGCTCGTCAGCCCCGTGGCCATTCAATTGAGACATTCCCATTGAAAAATGTTCTTATCAGCTGCCCACACGGTCGTGGCTGTATCCTGCCTGTCACAATCACCAAGGAGCACGTCTACACTGTTCCTTCAGACATGGCAACAATCTGGCCCGACTTCACAAAGTACTTCCTGAAGTCTGCAGGGCTTTCAAAACCCCAGCCAGCATTATGTAGGAAACATGAGACTAAAGCATTCCTCTGGAATATTGCTCCTCCGCTCATCTGACTACAAGTACCTGCATCAATCACAGCAAAGCATATTGAGATAGCGTGTTCTAGCTCAATATTTTTTTACAGTTTTTTTCAGGTTAAAAGCTCTCACACTGAGAAGGTGAAATCAGCTTCTGTTTTGCCAAAGACTTACATTAAACACCAGAATCTTCAGAACTGAATTATATACTTCCATCAATTACACATTTCTTTCTTTCATTTTTTTAAAGGGCAATACATACATTTTGTTTTAACAAAAAGGAAGAATGGGTGTTCTGCTGTCTTACCGATCGCCTTACTTGCTGAAACCAGTGGTTAAAGAAAAGGGCCTGTAAATAGGAGGTCCCTGGTTCAAATCCCAGCTCAGCCACTGACTCATTGTGTGACCCTGAGAAAGTCACTTAACCTCCTTGTGCTCCATCTTACGGGTCGACCGTTGTAAGTAACTCTGCAGCTGGTGCATAGTTCACATACCCTAGTCTCTAAGTCGCCTCAGATAAAGTGTCTGCTAAATAAATAATAATAATAACCTAAGCAAGCAGCCATACTAGATCGCAAGTGACTCTGTCCTGTTTAACTGTGCCTGAATAGTTTTCTAAATACTGAAAATCTGTAGAACTGTTAACATGAAACAACGAATCACCTTGTCTGAAGGAGTTACTGTATAAAGTACCTAGCTTTAAGGCCACTTCAATAAAAAATAATAATACAAAAAAACACCTTACAGTTACAGTTTTTTACAGTCCCAATTTGACATCAATATAAAAGTCAACTTCAATATTAAAGCCTCTGTATTCAGTATTAAGGCCACCATCTGCAGTATCAAACCTAGTTTAAATTCCCTCTTTAATAAGACCAATATGCTGCAAACAAATAACTGACGACTTGGATGCCTGATCATATGTCATTTACCCCTTTTATTTAGATGAAAACTGTAAATTAGAACAGTTTGCATAAAACAAGTATATAATAACACCTAGAACTGTTGAATAAAGTTAATACATTGTCTAAACTGGTATAAAGTTGATAAAAGAAATCCTATGTACGTTAATTAATAAGGCCACCCCCTATTAGTAGTCCCTTCACAAGCCTTAATATGGAGGTTTCACTGTATTAGGATTTTGGAAAATGTAGTACTCTCAAGGTCTATGAGTAGGTCCTGCATCTTTCAAACACACATATACAACAAGCTAGAAGTGTAAGTTCACAGCATAACCAGAATCTCAAGTATTACTTGAGCTGGTATTAGAAAGGTGACAGTTACAAAAGATTTATACTGTGCAGTTCTGACAGCAAACTCTTTAATACAAAAGACATCCGATAGAATGACAGGCTAGTGTAGAAAAGCACTCAGTGCGCTACTCTTTTTAATTCTTGTAATATTGACACAGGGATTTGTAAGGCTTTTTGCATTTGATGTTGGGGTCACTATTACTTGAATGCCTTGTCAAATAAATAAGCTATACCACAAAACGTGTGGATTGATGGCAAGCACCATTTTAATCTCTGGATTGACTGAGGCTCTGTTGTTTTTGTATCTTTTTGCCCAGAGGTTGAACTTTATTTAAAGGTACTGTAGTTTTCTCAGGGGGGATCAGGTGATCCAAGAAGGCTGAGTGCAGCTTCAGTAATCTTTCTTCCTCGACTCGAGTCTCTGCAAAGCTCTTATCTGACAACTGTCACAAGGTTGAAATGTAACTGATTCCCAAGTGTGTTTTTCTAAGGACCAAATGAGGAGGTGATCAAGTTTAGAAACATTAAAATTTACTTAAATTCAGTTACAGTCAGAAAAAAATGAATTTACCAAGTATGTTTTAGGATTTAGTATAGTCTCCTTTTAAAGGATCATGTTATTTGACAATCAAGTAGATATTAAATCAAATTAGCAATTTTACCCCCACATAAATGTGTTTGCTCTACTTTACCCGAAAGCAAAACAAGTTGGCATGTTAACATTTAACATCATGATGAGAAAACATTAAAACCTTGCTTTCTAGCCACTTTTTAAAAAGTGTTAACTTTTTTGGTCCTTTTCTCCAATTTGCTCCTGTTGACCGCAAAGTAAAGACAACTTCAATATTAAGGCCACCATTTGAAGTCCCAGATGCATCAAACCTTTATTTGCTAACCTCTCTAAAGATTGCCAACTGTATTTTTTTAAACAAACCATTTTAATTTGATTTTTGTTTTAAATGACTGAAACAGTAAATTAACATACCAGAAAACCAAAATAATATCAGGAGAAAAAGGTTAAACATTTCAATAAATTTAAAATATTAAGGCTGGTCTTAATAATGAGGTATCACTGGGTAATAATAATAATAATAATATAATAATAATAATAATAATAATAATAATAATGCTGACCTCTCATCTATTCCTGTTTAGCTTCATCTCACAGCACACACTGATAAGAGATACTGACTGACAGACAAGATCAGCAAATGCAGAAGAGCAATCTGAACAATACTGCATACAAAAGCCCTGTTTCAAATAGACCAACAAGGTCAGCGTGCAGCAAATTTCAACATGTTGCTAACCTGAAATTAATGATTTGCCTCTGATCTTTACATAAGGTTATCATTTTGAACTACTTTGGAAACTAGTTATAGTGGTGAGTGACCACGATAGTAAGTAGATTCAAATGTCATTGGAATTGTTTCCATTCCTCTTAAATGTTATGCTGTTTGCAAATCGATCTGAGTGGATCTGGGTTCTGTAGCTCAGGTATTGAGTTGTATCATTGTTCTATAATTCTGCCTTTACCTAGCTATCAGTTGCTTTAAGCTTGCTTGGAGAAGCCTAAATGCTGGGACTAAATGGCCTTGCTTATTCCAGTCAAATAATGTGCCATTGTGACTTATGTACACTGAGAGAGTAGGTGGGATTGACAAAGTTAAATAGTCACATGATTTAAACAGTCCTGACACTTTGGGTGCCCCAGACAAAGGCTGATTTCAAAGTTCGAAAGGCAGATTTAGAGGAAAATGGTAATTCAGTATTGGAGAAACAGAACCCAAAACCACTCAGAATGACATAAAAACACCAAAACTTTAAGGGAAATATGAAACATTTTACTTTTTGATTCTTAGCCAATTGCCTTTATGTTGCACTACATTTAAAAATGAAGATAAATCTCTTTAAAAACTGTCCAAAACTTGTTTTCTCAATGGACAACACAATTGTTTTAAAATCTATTCTTGGTATGTTCTCCCTTGCCCAGTTCGTGATTAAATAGCCCAATCAGACCCTGTTGAACCTCAACTAGATATCTTTGTAACAGTTCAATCATATTCAACCGTTAGATGATTTTAAAAGGTCAGTAATAGTTAGCAAGTTACCAAAAAGTCCCTGTCTTGTACAAAGTTGCACAAGGGCTCTCCATTCCACATACCATAAACATTACCTGATTTGTTTCAATTACTGAAGAGACCTAAACAGAAAAGGCAGATTAGAGATGCATGCAGAACATGTCTCTTATCTAACGGAAGTCTGAACCACACACTTAAGGACAGGATGTTGAAAGTACACCAGGTACTGTAATTCATGCCCACAGCCTTGTATCTTTTCGATCAAAAATGGTAAGTACACAGTGTTGTGAAAATGCGATACAAAAAAAGACAGGAAGTCTCAATAGGTATTTGGCTCAGTATTTTGGCTTCAGGCCATTTCAATAGTAGCATAGTTCTGTTTTACAGTTAATTACACAAACAGACACAGACACACACTTCAACAGACTAAACCGTATCTAAACCAAACAGCTGGCTTGTTTAGTATCAGTTTACCCAACATGAAGGTCTGTAATTACATAACCCTAAAACTGTACAAAGCAAGGACAAACTCGGGTCTTTATAAGCACTGAGGCTTTATTAGGACTCGTCTTCCCGATCGGTTTTGGCATCAGCCTGAATTATATGCAAATTGTGTTGATCATGGGATGTGATCCCTGCAACACTTTACATATGTGGGAACAGCACAACTGCAAATAGGCTTCCATAATGGGGGAAAGCTCTAATAGCATTTAAAGAGGCATGATAGTGGGTGCACATCTTGCAGGTGCCACTATGGACAATCATACTACCAGGCTGCTCCAAAACATCGCCATTACAACGCACCAGCAATGGCAAAACAAGGGAAAAATGGTCACCAAGAGAGACAGATGTGGCCAAAGCAGGGGCGAACAGAGGGGGAAGATGTTTACAGAGGCTTGTCAGTTCTGAAATACCAATGACTAAGTAAATGAGCATCACTCGAGACACCTCCTAGCACAATGTTGAGTTTATGACATGTTGTGTCAAGGCTGTGATCAGGGCAAGGGGTGGTCCAAGCCGATTCCAGGTGTAAGTCCTAATGTTGTCAGGCAGTTTATACTATGTGCATATATCCAAATACAGCTACATACCTACAGCCAAAACGTAGACTGTTATGCACTGATCGTGCCCATCACCAAACACCATAACTGCCTTCTCCAGGTATAATCTGATAAACTATACATTTTCACCAATAGATTAATTAAGTCTGTGATAAAAAAGACCTTCTTTATGTGTAAGCATTGCACATCTCAAAACTTCAGACCCATATAGAGGTCTAGGAAAGAAAACTCCACTTAAAACGACAGGCGGCTATTACAATATAGGAAAAATAATGGCACTGAAAAACAACAATTCTAAAATAAACTTAGTAGACAGCATTTCAGCAAGATTGAACAGCCAGCAATGTAAGAAGAAACAAATATTTCTGATACTGTCCTGCACGGCACATTTTCTGCAAATAATGAAAACATAGATGCAACATGTTGATGATGAATATCTGGATGATGTCATGGTTCTACTTAATTAATTCTGCTGTCATCTCCAAATTAACAGCCTGTATTAATACCCCAAATGTATCTCCAGGTTCCAGCCACATAGCCCTTCTGTGAAACTGTGCTATAATTTGGAGCTCAGCACGTGACACAATCTCTTGCTGAGATCAAAGTCAACAGTAATACAGGTTCAAAACTAACGACTTCTGCTACTTTCCTTTAGGTCAGTGCCTCGATGTAGAAGCAGTCACTTCCCAGTCCTTTGATTGCCAGTTTGTTTTAACAAGATTGTACAAAGTCAAAGCCAGAAGAGCAACTACTAATAAAAAGAATGACCACACACAGACTGGTTTAGGGCTAAACTGTTTGAATTTCAAAGAAGCTATATTGAGTAGCAAAAGAGAGCAATAGGTACTGTGACTTTTGGGTTATTCTTGAAACATTAGAAAAGCATGCAGATCATTTTTTTTCATTAATGGGAAACAAATAGAATAGCAATTAACTTGTAACAGTATGCAAAGTGAACACCCAATATGGAAATAAGTTCTTCGAAAACCTTTTTTCATTACAGTGACTGCCATCTTTAGAATAACAGAACATTTTTTTACTCTATGGATGCATTCACATTGGGTCCGTTTCAAACAGACTCTGTCTGGTTAGTTTCATTTGAAATAACGTATCAATGTGCTTGCTGTTTACACTTATCTGTGTGCAAAGGGACCGAGTTTGTTTGGATGTGAACTAAACTTAGTTTTTTTTTGTCTTTTTCCTTTTTTTTCATGACCGAGTCCATTTGTGTTCACAATGCAGTTTTCAAATGAACTTAGCTCGTTTATATGGTGTGTGAACCAGATGTTTACAATATCCTGCAAGGCATATTGAAAGATGGCAGCTATTGATGTATTGCTCTGGTTTTTAATATAGCATGATTTAAATTATTTCATATTGCTGTGGAAGAAAGCACTGGGGAGGCACTTCGCTAACTTAATTAACATTTCTTGAATGCCTACAGTAGGAGAATAATGCAGTTTACGCATTTCTGCACGGTTCTACTATTGGCATTAAACAAAGTAATTTAAGAAAAGACTAAATATATTTGACTATTTTTGTGAGTTTTGCCTAGTTCGGCTTGGATTTTGGTGTCTGACCAAATTTCTGTCAGAGCTTCAGTTTCTCCCACTGTCAAGATTTCCACAGTGAAAAACTAGTTTTCTTCAATTCACTGACACGGTAAACATAACAGTATATGAGTCAGTATATGAACTCAACTACTTGCAAAATGTTTACTTCTGAGTCAGGTAAAGTTTGTTTCCTGTGTGCAAAAGGACCAAGTCCAGAAGTTGTTCACACTGACATTTAGCAAGCAGACCAGACTTTTTAAACATTTAAACATTTTAACATTAAACATTTGTTAAACCTACCGAGACCACCTATTGTCTGTACCAAACCCAGTGTGAACACACCCTAATACACACAACTGAATTTCCTGTGATATAAAATATAATTATTTCTGCTTATCTCAGAGTTATGCACAAAGTTCAAATAAAGCGTTACCTGAAAAAAAAAAAAAAACTGTTACACAAGGAACCTCAACTGTGGAGGCCAGTCATGGACCACCAAGGTGAGCAGTGATATTGGTGACATCAAGCAAGGTCACACAATAGCAACTGATCAAAGCTTAATGCCTCCACCACAATTAACCCTTAATAGAATCAAATGAACACGTTCAATCAGGGCTCTTTGTACCCAGACAAAAGATCCTGACATCAAAGCATCTCATCCAAGCCGCCCCCATGTCCTATCATATGCAGCTGTGGCCACCTTGGAAAACCAAAAGAGAACCACTCCCTCACAACCGTCAAGGAGACCACTGCAAAGCACTCTGAGAAATGAACACCAGAAGAGAGAGGCTTCTGTGACAGTGGTTCAGAAGAAGGATGTGTACTTATTAAAAAACAAACAGAAGAGCTGCTGTTTCAGTATCATTGTATAAAACTAAATTAAACAAGATATTAGGGTTATAAGTCTTATTTTCTGTTTGGCTCCTCCTTTCATTGCTGCTTTATTTGTGGTTATTACACTGTTATTTGGTGATTGTTGTATTATTATTATTTGTATTAAATGTACTAATATTAAAAATAACTTTCAGACTAGAAGCCTCTCCCAATGTTTGTTTTTTTTTAATAGTTTGAAGGACAATAAGATGTGAATTTTGGCCAAATAGGTTAGCTTAGGAGAAGTAAGGGTTAGTGTGGTTTGCTAACTTATTTACTTATTTTTAGCATGGAAGTGTAAACACAGACAGTATGGTCACCACATTGTCACATTTTCATAAAATACAAATTTCTGCCCAAGAATGTATTTTAATTGTAATTCTTTTTTGCACATTCTGTAGTAAAATATATATTTGCATGCACCACTTTTTATTAATAAAAACAGTCCCATCTAGTATCTTGTTTTGTTTTCTCTGGCAACACAGACAGCAGAGCCAACTGTTTTTGTCAGTAAAATGACACAAGTGTAACCCCACTCTCCCTGCACACATTTACAGGCAAGCTCCAGCTCAAATGTTTACTCTAACCTAAAGAATCCCCCGAGTGTCATTTTTTATCACCGACTGTCAGAGAAGCACTAGAGTGGTCTCATAAATCAGCGTGCAAACTCATTACATCAGCATGCTGCGGCCAGGACTTGAGTGGAGCGCGTCTAGTCAATAAACTGCTTTACAAAAAAAAAAAAAAACCGCTCGACGAGGAGTCCAGACAAAGTTATTTACCAATCAGCCACTGTTGTGTGTTTTGCACCTTGCTAGAGAGCTCGAGTGGGCCAGATTCTGGGGAGGCATTTCTTCCAGTTGTTGTTGACGACACATAAATCATAGTCTCTTATTAAAGAATTGCGCTTCCCCTCTTCTGGGTGATGTGCGTTTCATTTCCCCCCCTTTCATGTGACACTGGTAAATCAACAATGTCATTCAACCCATCTGTTTAATGGGCTGAAGCCAGGCTGTGCTCACTGAGAAATACGAGCACCCAAATCCGCCGTGCACATGTGCAGTAGCAGCCAGCTGTCAGCCAGGACTGGCTATGATTGCCTTAAAAACGTAAGGATGGAGCGCAGCCTGGTAACGAACACGCTGATCAGTGCACGTGCCAAGCAACAAAGACTATAAACACGAGCAGTACGACTTTGTTTCTTCTCAGTCTGCATGGTGTGTTACTTTGCATATAGACAGAAAACGTTTAAACTGTTTAAATATTAACTTTAAATTAATGTTATTTGTCTTACTTGTTCAACTTCAGCAGTGCTTTAACTTAAGCTCAGTAATATTTTGCTGTGTTTGGCAATAATGTAATTGTGACTCCATTTAAGGTGTTATTTTTTCCTGTTCTTGGTCTTTGAACTTGTTTTGATTTAGATTCAGGGACAACTTTAATTTAAATAATAAAGTAATTGAGAAATCTGCCATGATAAGACATCGCAGTGCAAACTTTCTGTATCGCTTCCAACAAGAAACAGATCTACTGGACAGTACTTTTACCACTGAGGTTGGCCCCCTGGACCCCACCCCCTCACCTGCATCTGAGGTGTGAACACCCAAACATTTTGGCCATAGCCGCCACTGTCATAGTGTACATATTAATTGACACTTTCTAGATAAGAACATCAATCATCAGTACAACTTAAACACAGACACACAGTAGGACCCAAGCAACATCCCACTTTCATAAAATAATCCTGTGGTACATTTGCTAGGCTTGTTTACACAGTGGAACAGTTTGCATTGACAATTATCCCAACATTATCAATGCTGTGTGCCAGTTACTGTCTGCTTTGGCCCTGCAACTTGTTGCAAGAACGCAGTACTGAACTGGTGAGACATTTGGTTTTAACATGTTGGGCGTTGAAAGCTAGTTTACACAGTGCTGTTGCAATGTGCAGATAGGCCTTAATGCTAATCAGATATGTTAGTTAACAACAAGCCCCTGCCATGACTGTAAAACCAAAATTAGAGTCTTCGGTATCATGAAAAAAGTAGATCATTATAACCTACACCCTTTGAAAGTGTACCATGCATACGTACAGACTGACAAACAAAAGGGCAGGTTGCTCCATATATCCCCAGATTCTGATACTGAAGTTCCATCAAAATTAGACAAGCTGCTTTCTTTACATATATAAAACTTGACTTTGAGTCACACTGAATTAGGGGTATGACCAAGGCCTCATTTACCTTATCCAATATCAAAACAAAATGCTAGTAGTTGTTTTTATTTGTTACAAGACAACAATAACAAAAACTTTTTCCAGAGGTCGTTGTGCTCATTGACTCTTGTCTCTCCCTCTTGATGCCAAGACCTTGACTAATTTCCTGCCTATCTGCCTGCCTGAGCTTTGCAGATAATTTCACAGTTGAGTAGTTGCCCTGGTTAATCATAATAAGAGCTGGATTTGAGCTTTTGGGGGGGTCCTTGTCTTCATAAATAACTATTTAGTTAACACTCACTCAAAACTGGTCACTGGTTTCCTTGAGGAGGAGATAACTAATTTGGATATTTTGGATGGCTGCTGCTTCAATTGTTTATGCTTCACTGACATCGACAAAGTGCAAAGAACAACTCCCTGCTGAAATTAAGCAAGTGTAACAGTGCACCATTTTAAACAAGTACTAAATGGCAAATAAAAGCTAGTCCTAAGAACCTTAAGCTTTCAGTACACCTTTCATTTTACTGGGCACTGGCGTGCACTGGTGTAGACACACAAACACTGTGCAATGACCTCTTATCAAGGCTTTTAGCCACGTAGCAAACCAGAATAAGCAACCCAGGATTCTACTGCAATCTTTGTTCCCAAGATATAGCCAGTATGTAGAAAATCATGTGGAATAAGAAATGGCAATGAATAGTTAAATGAAAATGTGTTAACCTGGTATTAAAGGACCCCAGTGATTCAGCATCAATAACATGGTTAAGTAACCCATTGCACACCATCACCACTCTCTGTAAAGAAGCACCTCCTGCATTCCAGCCTGAGTCTATCTGCACTTCATTTCCAGTTAGCAAAAATTCCATAGGTAATAGCTGGCAAGTTACTCTGTGTTGCTGAGATATTCTGCACACGGGTCTTACTAGATTTTGAGGACATTACATGGGCCACTGTACCTGCAGAGATATTGCTCCTTCTACTTAGGAGGAGCTCTCTGTCTATCTTTTGTACGGTGCTAGGAACATACATTCAAAGCATACTTTATTGAGATAGAGGTGATTATTTTAATGCAGCTACACAGTACTTGGTGAAATTCCACCCAGTGTAAGATCCTCTGTGCAAACTGAACTCGTCAGTACGACTTGTTACTGATCTGAGTTCAGTCTTTACCATATATTATGCACAAAAATTGACACTATTTAGATAATAGAAAATCGATCACTAGTGTTACTTAAACACAGACATCAGTTGGACCCTAGCATGCCATGCCTATGTACACAGTGAAACAGTTTACATTGACAATTATCCCAACATTATCAGTGCTGTGTGCCAATTACAGTTTGCTTTGACCCTGCAACTTGTTGCAAGAACGCAGTACTGAACTGGTGAGACATTTGGTTTTAACATGTTAGGTGTTGAAAGGTGGTTTACACAGTGCTGAGGCCTTAATGCTAATCAGATATGTTAGTTAACATAAATCCCCTGCCACAACTGTAAAACCAAAATTAGAGTCTTTGGTACCATGAAAAAGTAAATCATTACAACCTACACCCTTTGCAAGTGTGCCATGCATATGTACAGACTGACAAACAGAAGGGCAGGTTGTTCCATATATCCCCATATTCCGATACTGAAGTTCCATCAAAATTAGACAAGCTGTTTCTTTACACATGTAAAACTCGACTTTGAGTCACACTGAATTAGGGGTATGACCAAGGCCTCATTTATCTTGTTCCAGTATCAAAATTAAATGATAGTAGTTGTTTTTATTTGTTACAAGACAAGACAACGATAATAAAAACTGAGGTCACTGACTCTTGTCTCTTTCTCTTGATGCCAAGACCATGACTAATTTCCTGCCTATCTGCCTGCCTGAGCTTTGCGGATAATTTCACTGTTGAGTAGTTGCCCTGGTTAATCATAATAAGAGCTAAATTTGAGTTTTTTTTTTTTGGGGGGGGGGTGTTGGGGGGGTTATATTCACTCAAACTGGTCACTGATTTTCTTACTGCACAATCACCCCTTATCAAAGTTTTCAGCTAAGTAGCCAACCATGACGGTAAATAACCTCAGAATCAATTTCAATCTGTGTTCCTAAAACATGGACAATATTTACAGAATAATATAGAATACAAAACAGAAATTAATAATTTTAATGATAATTGTGGTATTTAAACCTAAATGTCTTTAGGAAAGCATCCAAGGTGCTAGTCTCATGGTAAAGTAAATCAAAATGAGGGATTTACAGTATGTGGAGTTATTTCTTGGGTTCTCAAGAAACAATTTGTGTACAGAGAGAAAGACCCCTCCATATAGCCCCACAATCTAATACATAGTGCTGATAACAGGTTTCATCACAATTCAGTAAGCGGTCTTCCAGATGTATGGAAAATGTAAAGTGTGACAAATGTACGTCCACTTCCACTATATCTCCGTCACCAAGGATTTCATATCTTCATATCTTTACAATATGTAGAATTACTTATGACAGAGGCAGAGTTCAAGTAGTGGTTTCATTAACCTAATCAAGTAGGCTGGAATAAGGAATGTCCATACCAAGTTTCCTCACAATTGGAATAAAAATTCTGAAAACTGGGACATAAATCTCTTTTAACAACAACATTGGCTTCCCCTTGGTGTAGTAACAACACCACTTCAAGATGTTTTTGTTTTACTTTGTTTTATATTGTGGCAGACAAATATCACATTGTAGGGTGAGCACAGTCTGTATAGAAATACAAAGAGATAGCTATACCATTTTAATGAAGCACACTCATTCCAGCCAGTAGAAACTTTTACTTTGCCATTTGTTGGCTTCTTAATAATAGGCTAGTTGAGGGCAAAGAAACACAAGGGGATTTGGCATGAATAAAAATAAAAGAGGTCTGTAAGACTAGAACAAACACGACAGTTTAGGCCAAAGCTATGGACGTGAGGGCTTTAATAATTTCAAGCCTCTTTGCCTTAATCTGGCTTTCTTTTTCTCACCCAGTACAGAGGTAACAGTGTTGTGGAAAAATAGTGAAAAAACCAAACAAGTATGTGAGTAACGTACACACCACCACAGCCAAGCATACAGGGCATGGAAATGTTTTACTTTTTATAAAATACCTATTTTTAAATAGAAATAGTAAATAGAATTTTTAGAGACTATTTCATTTTTTTTTTTTTTAGAATGGAAATTATTTTGTAAATAGTTTTTTAAATAGTTTTTTTTTTTTAAACCAATTTCACTTTTCCGTCTGAATAAAAATACAGCATGGTTATGCAAGTATGCTTACTCTCATTGGGGGCTTTGGGACAGGAAACAGCCGAGATGAGGATGAACCAATCAGAGAGAAATAACTGGTTAGTAACCGTGCTACTTCGCTGGGTCTAGCCGCAGCAATAACTATTTGAACATGGATGTAGATAGCAGGTATAGGTCATACTGTAAATAATGTAAGAGGACTACAATTTACATTGATAATTCATATGACAATATGCAAATTCTACAGGTTAAAACATGTTAAACAGTGAGTAAATATGTTATATATGAAAAAACGAAGTATAGAGTCATGTATTTGAGGATGGTAAGAGGGACTGAGTATATACAGCTGTGCATTAGTTCGCCAACAACTGGGTTCAGCTGTACCTGGATTACGAAATCCCTGCAGACACCTATCCATCTAAGTAAATCCTATCCACTTACATTTCTGTATAGATCTAGAGAATCACTTTTCCTATTCTCTGTATGTATAACACAACTAACAGTTTTGAATAGCTTATCTAACTGTGAAGAAACATTTCATTGCTAATTTGTATTCTCTACTACTGTTCTATACATACTGTTGACATAGGTCATTGTCTTCAACTTTGTCATCTCACTGATCATCACTGATAATGCTGCTATTTTCTATTTAAAATACATTACTGACAAGCTATTTTCTATCTGCATTTTAAAATGATTTGTGGACCACTATTTACTATTTAAATAATTTCCTTAACTACTTTGCCCATCCTTTGCCACAGCTGATGTTAGTATGATGAAAAGGTGACCATGACAGTACGAGCGTGTACAGAACAGTACAGATTGTCAAGTTTCATGACAATTGTATCAGTGATTATCCAGATATTATAACCACATTTGATCAGAAGTCAATATCATGGTATGTTAGGAAATAAGCTTTAATGAGTGTGGTGCAATTTTCATAGTCTAATTCTGTAAAATGTACTAATATAATACAATTGTAATTCTTCATTCAGGGAATTAAAAATCGGAGTGTGTGTAGATGTTATTATAGGTTATGTGTTTCAAGCTAGAAAAAGTTATGGTCCCAACCCCAGGTTCTTCTGTGGTTTGGGATCATCTTTAAAAGACACTCTTAATGCAGGACTAGCAGCGCAAACCTTCAGCCTTTATGTACAACCTGGCAATTAATAATCCAGAAATAAATACAAGCATATTCCTCCTGTTCTAAATCAAATTGCTAAATTGCTAACTTGCTAACTATTTTTTTTCCTAAGATGTAAGGAAGACAATTAAAGCAAACACTTTAATCTCCCCACGCTGCATCTGTCATTCAATCCGGCGGCAATATGAACCCACGTTTGATGTGGTTCTCCATTGGTTTTTTTTTAAAAAAAGTACTTGAAACAGTTGTACTCAAAGCAATCTTTTGTGAAACAAGATCAAAATGAATTACACGCCACTGGTGTTTGATAAATAAATGCTTTTGATAGGGACGATCCAAGGCAGAAGATTATTTTTTATGAGGGGTTTAGAATGTAACCATGGTAACAAAACCCCAATGTTGCAAGAACTTTCAACTAGGGGTGTGCAAACTTTACACCCATTTTAAATTAAAAACGGCACATTTAAAAAAAAAAAATTGCAGGTTGCAGTTTTTTGGAAATATAGGTTCTCTGCAGGTCACACCACTTCAAACTTCAATCAGAGTAAATCAAGGTAACATATGTATTTAAAAAATCCTCTAACTTCAAATAACAGTTCAACAGGAATTGCATGGACTAAGTTACGCAGGGCCAGTTTATGTTATGGAAGACTTAAATTAAATACATACAGACTAGTAAGTGATAAAGCCAGAGTGGTTCATTAAAATTTTATAATTTTCTATTTTTACTGCAATTTCACTTGGAGATTTCCAATATTGCCCAGCCCCATATTCAACTCTACCAGGAAGCAGCTGAAGTCAACAGAGTTAAAATAAATGCAGGTAGCAAAAAACAAAACAAACACCACAAGCCATAAAGCAAAATTCTATTTTTAAAGTAATTTTTGTGTCCAATTTGATCCTTTATCTTAAAGCTTGCTACTGGTGAATATTTACATGTAATAGTTTTCTGGAAATAGCCAAAGCAGAAGCTGAAACTGAGTGAGTTTTTTATGTTTAAAACATTTTCATGACACCACCCATTGATCTTTTGACTGATTCATTATACAAATTTACTAACTAAAAGTAGCTGAGTGGCTTTGAAGAGAAGGGGATGCATGGCAGATATATTGCTGATTAACAAATTCATAGTTTGTGCTACAAATCCACAGAAAACTGTTGATTCGACAACACAACCACATAGTGTTACACATTTCAAACGTAACACTTACAGAACACATTTCCATAATTTAAAATGAATTAACACAAACATGCCTCTTATATATATATATATATATATATATATATAAAACACATCTTCTGAATAGGGTTAGGAACAACAGCAATTTCATCATCACTTAGTAAATCTCCATCAATTACACGGACGTTAGATTTAAACTGAGCTTTTGCATTTCTTTCCTGGCTTTAACCATTGTTCAAACCAACTTAATCTTTTTTAGGTTTAGCAAAAACGATCAATTACTCCACTCTCCATTCCTGGTTCACATTCCTTTTTTTATGCATTTTTGTTCTAATGCCACATCTAAAACAGTCCTAGCTACTATCTGCACTTACAACAAACACTTGTGTCTGTGTAAGTGGGATTTCAAACTTCAAGGAACACATGACATCATTCCCACAATACAAGAGCAAAAAACAAATCCAATTACCAAACTAACAATCAAAACAATGTTTTTTTTTAACTGATTCAACTCCTATCATTGCTACTGAAACAGCTGCATGTCCATACCAAGCAGCAACAACAATAACAGTCAATGGCATGCATCTCCTGTCTCAAGATTAATGGAGGTTACAGTTACAGGACCAGTAAGTATTTTTTAAACAGATGATTTTGAAGCAAGGTGACACGCTGGAGGTATGGGAACGGGTTAAATTGGACGGGCGCAGTATCTATTCCAGCTTGATAGGCCGAGCTGCAGTTTGAACTCTCCATGACCTTAGGATGCATAAGCTAAGCACGCCAGGTGCATTCATGTCCTGAGCCAACATGGCACTGAGTCAGCAAGTGATATGATGGCAAATCCGTTTCAGTCATTTCTTTTTCCAAGAGAATTGCAAACAGATTGATCTCCGCGGGCTAAACTGCGGCATGAAAATAGGTTACACAAAGCAATTTCTTAGCTGTCATGTAAAGACAAAAAACCCTGTTGAACAATAGTTAAGATGTCTTACTGCAGGTCAGGAGAGTTCAAGACCCTTCATGGCTATTCTATTACCTATACACAGTTTTATCTTGCAATATGGGGAACTACATGCTATAAAGTAACAACATTTAGCTGACACTGCAGCAGCACAGTTAGAATGAATCAGTTTAAAGATTTGAGAAAATATACAGGGTGTTGCCAATTAATTAGTAATAAGAAAAACAACAACCATATATGAGACCTTGAGCAGTTAGCTATTACTTTCTTTGCTGTAAAAGTTTAAAAGGAACATGACAGTGGGGTCTGATTAGTCTGGGCTATTATTTACAGCATTGTAAAAAGATTATTTTTTATTTTTTTTTTTAAATCTCATATTCCCCTTAAAAGTCCATTAAAATGCAAATTAAACTATTAAATGAAAATCAAGTACAATAAACTCCCTCCTCTTCTTGGAGGTCTTACTGAAAGGAATACACAACTTACCATCTTACAGGAATTTTTAAGGTGAAACTCATGTTGTTACAGCAGTGAGGGTTAAGTAACAGTTAAGCCCCACCAGGTTGTGTGATTATTAATTCTGTGAGGACAGCAGTGGTGACTGCAACGCTTGACCATTGCCCTCTTAAGTCCCTGTGGTCCAGGTCACATGCAACATTAGCTGTGTGTTCATACACTTAATGCATTCGGCAACAAGAATCCATCATGACCTCTCCAATTCCCATCGGCTTTCTCCCTGTGCCTCCTGAGCCGGCTCCAAGAAAGTTGTTTTCCCAATAACAACACTATTATTGTACCGGCTCGCTGTTGCCCCCGACAGTCTCAAAACAGCCATGTGACCCTCCCCTGGAGGAGGCTACAGTATGTCTGTGTGTCATCTGCTGGAGAAATTACGAATAAAAAACCTGCCAATCACATCCTGGCTTGTATCTCTCAGACGTGATGCTGCTTACACAGCACAATGCATGAGGGGAGGGCTTGTCTCCTGGTGTATTACAACCATGGTCGGCTTACAATACAGCAGGTTATTTCATTATTGGCCCTGGCTAGTGTAACTGTTCTGGACAAAGCTCTTTTCAGGAGGTACCCAGTGACTTCTACTTGACCTTATTTATCAGACCCTTGCAGTTAGGGAATGCTTTTCATTGTCTGGGGAGCACCTGTGCTCATCGAGGCAGCAGCCCCCACCCCCAACACCACTGCCTGCTTGGTGCCTATGGATTCGAAGTGTGATCAGCATCTACTCTCCATTAGAGGTGTAGAAGGGCAGAGCCTGGGCGGAAACCGGCCACCACACACACACAGTAAATGAGCATCTTAACCACTACGCAAAAGAGCCAGGCTTGTCTTACAGAGCTTTCAACCCCAACAGCAGGGTCAAACCCATAATGACAGTGCATCCCACAACACTCTCTGTTAAAATCATTTCAAAATTGTGCTTGTGAATTTAGTGTTAAAGAAAGCTGCAGAAGACAATTGCACTGGCTATAGTCTTAAAGATATCACTCCTCATAGCTCTCAAGCAAGCTGCCCTCAATCCTGAACTAAACACCCTTTGCCATTCACACCTTTCAAGCTGTTAAATGTGCCAGATTGGAATGGTTTTGTCCATTGGTGGCTAATTTCTGCCACCTCTGTGGTCTCCCGATTTAAAAGAAAACATCCTAATCAGCGTAATACATGATATTGCCTATGATGCATAATCTATGAGAGATCCTTTATATTTACCTATTTATAAACTAATAAAAAGGTATAATGAAACTAAACCGGATTCCCTTTACTAAACATTACAACAGTAATATATACAGTAATTAATATCATTAATCACATGATATGAACTTGAAGTTGATCTGATATTAATTGAACAGATTTAGCAGGCAGTATTTATTAGTTCATAAATAGGTTACTGTATATTAACTTACTATTAATAAAAGTTAATTGGTTAATACAAATTAATACTAATTCATTATTTTCAAATACAGTACTCTATTAACACGTCCCACTGGAGCTGCCAAACTCTAAGATTTATGATGCACAAGCCCACAGATTATTCGATTAAGGTGAATGGCCAGGTGGAGTCAATGCCTTTCCTGAATTTCAAGTCCATGGCCCTGCTATGCCTTTTCTAGGATAATGTGAGGCCTACAAAATCATGGCAACACCAATGGTAAGATTTTCCTAGGGAAAAAATATATATATATATATACACACATATACATACATACATACACATACACACTTTACAGGGTTAACAGATTTTAATATTCTATGAAATCAACCTGCTATGACGTTTGATGGTTCTTCAAAGCCACCCTTGAAGTTGACCCCTGACATTTATTATTTATGCAAAAAAAATCAAACACCTGTTTCTATTGGAAGGGCTTTTTCAGGCTCAGAAGTAAAAAAAAAAAAAAAAAGTTGCATTAGTTTACCATTTGCAACTAATTTAGTGTAAAAAAAAAGCTGCCTACCATGAAAGATTGATTTATTTATGGTTTTTAAAAAAGAATAAGAGAGAACCACAGGCCAAAAAGCCTGGTCTTCAAGTTTTAACTCACCCACTGTGAGTGTGTGAACTTAGGAGCCAGTAACACCTGGCATGTACTGAAGTATGACCGGTTCATCACGAACATGTTTGTGGTAGTTCTGTTACAATGAAAAATATAATGTTATAAAACTAGCAAAAACCAAGCAGAAAGGACTAAGTATTCCATTAAAAAAAAAATAAAAAAATTCTGAAAATAAATTGCTTTTAGACTCAAAATAGGTTCTCCTAGATTTTATTTTTAAAATGAAATTACTGGTGTCTATTAAATTGTTATTACTTGCACTGTTGGAATTGTTAGTATTCATTGAATCCTTTTTGAATGATTCAGTGGTATTATGATACAACATGGTTTGGATAAATGTAACACACCTGTGTTAATAAAACATTACAAAAACCAACAAAATAGAGAGGCACTTGTTTTGCTATTCAGGTACACACTAAATTGATTTTTGTGTTTTTAACTAACCTCCCTCCAAGAGCACCATTACAAAAATTTGATCCAAGAAAAATAAATTTGTGGGTTAACCACTTGATGAACAAACGTCTGATATTTCATAAGCACAGGCGTGACAAATGTAACTCTTCTGTAGGCATGTTCACTCAGCCCTCCTCATCTGTTATTGATCTACCCTAGCTCTGACAGAGAGGACAAGCTTTCTTTAAAATCCAGATCAGTGTGCTTTCTGCTTGGAGCCGCTTATACTGATCCCAACGCAAGCTCACAATTCCAGGGCTGCTTTCAATGGCCACGAGCCAAACATTTTATTAGCATCTTTAAGTCTTTGAGATGTGCAAGCTCAGTAAATCTTCAGCTTTCAAATTTAATGAGGACAGAACCAAGGCAGATGCTGCTGCATTTGCAATTGATCTGATGTCAATTTTTTTTTTCCCCCCACATTTTAATAAGGGCTTTACTAAATGAACACTCCTCAATTTTCATAGCACCTTTGCATCTATTTAGTATCTTATTATTTTATTTAGTGTGCTCAATTATTTGATCTATGTTTTTCTTCCCAATTTAGAATGTGATTCTTCTCCCTCACTGTTGTAAATAATGCCAATGGGCGTTCTCTGGTTCCACTGCCAAGCCAATCTACTCTTTACACCCAGGAACTTGACATGGATGTTGGAGAGATACTGGACCCTTAATAGACAAAAGATAGCCTTTCTAGTATGTGCTTTGAGCTCACACTACTGGGCACTAGGGTATATCAAGAAGTTACTGGTGCACACCACTCATTTATATACTGGCCTCATTACAGAAGCAATTCTTTCTCTACACTACTGCTACTAAAATGTTATACCACAGTAAAGACACCCTACACAAAAACGAAATAATTTATACATACTTATGATGGAAATATATAAATATATAAATATATAATAGTTATATAATGGAAATCTCCCTCCCAACCTGTTAGGGCGCTAAGTAGCGAAAGGGAAGGTCTTTGGACGGGCTGGCCTGACAGTTCATTTCTGGGGTTGGGAAGTCGGTCAGCCCGGAAGAAGGCAAGACTTGCAGGAACATATTGACCTGGAAGATAAACGAGGCAGCTGCAATCGCTTACCAAGGGGTCATGCGTGATAGCATAAAGGGGCGAGAGAATCGTTAATCTTTTCCTTCGCTTGGTTTACATTGAGAAACTGGAAGCACCACGTGAGACGCAGAGAAAGCGTTGTAAAAGTATTTAGTGAGTGTTTGTTTGTTTTTCGTGTTGTTAGTAATTGTCTTGTTTATTATATCGGGCTTGGGCCAGCACAAGCCGGATCAGCACTACACCAACAGTCACAGAAATAAACCTGTTTATCACCCACCACAAGCATGACTGCATGCACCCTGGACTGGTGACCGTGTCCAGCATTATTGTGGGGCAGACAATTTGTGTTTATTGTTTGGAATGTAACCCTGTTAGTCACCTCCGTGCATTACCCATCATTGTGTATTACCAGGATTTATTATTTGCTTGCCAGACCTGGATTATAAATAAAACATTCTCTGTACCGGATTACAAATTGTCTGTGATTATTCCTGCACTGCATCACCGCTACACCTGTTTACAATCAGCAGTCACTTTGCCACAATACTTTAGTTGATTTTTCTCAAATCAGTCTACTAAAATGTTCTTTAGATTACTCATACATTATGATTATATGTTTGGGGAAAAAAAAAAAAGGACTATTGTTTTTGAGTGTTAAATGCTAAATTATATATATAAAAAAAAGGTGTATACTGAATAACTCAGTAAACACCATAGCTCAATCTGATTCTTTTATTAGTACAGTTTTTATCTATTACAGTCCACTTTAATGAAAGTAAATAATGAAGGTCATGACCTCTAGTAACTCTACAAGCTTTACTACACATTGAGGCTTCAACAATCTACAAAGTTTGTAGACCACATTTGTGACACGTCATACTCGTGATACAGACCTCAAAGTATGCGAGAGCCAGGAAACAGAGTACAACAAAAACACGACTAAAAAAAGAAGTAGTAACACTTAACAGAACTGAAACTGCAAACAACGTACAAATCCTCATCAGTGAAAAACAAAAACCAGGACATGGGTCGGTAGAATGAGAACAGATAACTTGAATCTCATAAAAACTAGCCATGAATACTTCTATTGAACCCGGTCAGCAGTTCTACAAATGTGACGTGAATGTGATTTGATGCACACACGCAATGGAAAAACTTAAGCTTATGAAAAGAGATTTCGTTTTGCCACATAGGAAATACATATTCACTTTTCTTGAAACTTCCTTGCACTAAATTTTGTTCAACTGAAACAAGTCTGTTACTTTTTCCAACAGTATTTCTTCCATCAAATTCATTTGGACTTTAAATGATGGCAGCACCATATTCTCTCCCTGTATTCTATACAACAAATGAAAACAACCATGCAGTAACATTAGCATTGCTAAAATAATCAAATCCCCATTCCAGTTACAGATTATAAATAACATCCTGAAAATGCAAATTGAATGTGTGGCATACCGAAATGTGAAGTGTAATTTCAAAACTGTGTTTACAGTGTAGTTACAGTAGATGAAATCTCCAGGGAGATGGAGAGAGACTAACCCCAATCTTTCCCGTACGATGAGGAACAATAGCCAGCTTGTGTGCATCGAAGCTAGAAAAGGTGCAGCAGCAACCCCCCACCCCCCACCCCCTCTAGTGTGTGCAGCCCAGACTGCCCTCAGCTCCCCAAACTACCATTTATCATTATCTGCAAAAATAAAAAAAAATTTAAAAAATTCTTGGCATGGCTCCTTTCTAAACAATGATTTCCAAAACAGTCCTCCTCCATTCCAGCCGAGTACGAAGCCACAATGCTTTTGGCATGGCTTCTCAATTAACCAGAGGACATTGTGCCTCCTGCATTGTAAAAAAATGAACATGTTTTTGCTGCAGTGCATCTGGGAAAGTGGGTTACTGGGTTTGAGGACACATTAACTCCTTCACAGCCAGCCAGTCGGACATATTTGCTTTACTGACAAACTGTGGCTGAACAGAATGACATTGTGTGCCACATGAAACAGTGCACATACTTACAAAAGGTTCTCATAATTGTGCAATAATCAATCAAGTCAAGGCTTTATCATATTACATGCAAATATAATCCAGACCTACCATAGCAGTGTATGATAAAAGGTTGGTGAAGCCTGATCAAGTTAGTTATTCTGTTCAGTGTGACAGTCACACAGATCCTAAAAAAAATTATAATATGATGTTATCATAATGCTGTATTTTCAGTTGAAATTATTTCTAGAATTAAAATTTGGTGTAAAAATGATCATGGTAAATACAATCAAAAAGAGCCATGTTGTGGAGCTCAAGAGCCACCCAATGGACAGCCCTGCTTTACAGAACTTCATTGTTATTGTAGATTGATCTATTACTTTTTATGTAAGAAAATATTACTTAAGGTTATTGCACCTTTTTGAACTCTTTTTAATTAATTACATTTATTACAGTTTTAATACGTCTTTGTTGCATACAAACAAATGCAATATATATATATATATATATATATATATATATATATATATATATATATATATATATATATATATATATATAAAAAAAAAAAAAAAAAACAAGTTCCCCAGTGTTCTTGGTTTTAACCACTAGCCCACACTGTCTGTCACAGGAGGTGGGCAACTGGAAATAATACTTTGAGAAATTGACAGAGATAGGGCTTTATAACATACAACTACAGTAGAAACAATACTCTTCTGTCATCACATTAAGCCATTTCAGAATTATTCAATTCATCCAAAACAAATATTCTTTCAATGCAAAAACATTTCTGACCGCAAAAGACTAAAACAAGACAAGCTCCATGATGTAAATAATGTACACACACTCTGTTCTTCAACAGCATGAGAGTTACAGAGTGGGCTGAACAATAAACACAGTAGAAATGTTTGTAAAACAAACAAAAAAAATAGTTCAAACGTAAACACAGAAGTAACCAACACAGTCACAGATGTTAAATATTGAAAAGTGTCCAAGGGAGAGAGTAACATCCATTGGAATGCCACAGACAGACTGAAAAAATAAAACCTCAGTCCCAACAATCACCTACAAAAAAAAAAAAAAAAAAGAGACAGATATGTCCTGGGTTTCTTTGGGCTACAGACAAATTATGTGGTAAAACTATAACAAACTAAACAAAGCAGACAAACGTTTGCCTTCATTTATGTAACACATGCACACATCAGTACATTAATAAAAACGTATAATTATTTGCGTATGATTATTTGCTTACGATTGTGTGTGTGTGTTTGTAGAACCCTGCAATCCAAAACTTCTCCTGAGAATACACACAACAAACAAGCAGAGAAATTACTGTGGCTGATAGCGTGCACAGAGAAAGTCAACACAGAAGTAATTTGATAATTGATTTTGCTTCTAAACATCTGAGCTGTCCATCATCGCCTGTAAGGAGTCCCATGGTACTTAGGTTTTCACCAGAGCAGAAAGATTGTGGGCGGGTGCCTGCTGGAACCTACACTGAACCCATTCAATTTCTTCAAACAAACACTGAAAAGAACAGGCCTGCACCACACCAGCCAGGAAAGGAAAGGCAGAGGAGTGTGCAAACTGAGGAGTTCACAAAATAATACAACAAAAATAGACATTTCACAATTAAATACATTTTACACAATTGAATCACCAAAGAGACCAAGAGGGTAATATTGTGTTATTTGAGAGCTTTTATTAAATTGAGGGAGATCTTCACATTCAAACTGAAAGGGACTGATAAGTCTTTATGGAGCTTGTTCCACGGATGGAATTCAATGTAGTAGCAATATAGTGTCAAGAAATAACATGTCACTTTGTGATTATTCGAGTGGAAATATCCTGTCTAGGACACTGGCATTTACCTCAAACACCAATTCTTCATTTTAATATCAAAGCGCTCAATCAGAATTCTAGCGTTAAACACTAGCAAAATGTTTGTTAACTTGAATTCTTTTAAAAAAATTTCTTTTGCATTTTAACTTGAAGCTATAAAAATGCATATATATATATATTAATTACTGTAAGTAACCTGCAATTGAACATACATACACGTGGTCATTATGAAGTCACAAGACTTTACTCTGCTGTTTAGTGCAAACACAATGTATCTTGTTGTTGGGCTTACATTCATAAATCTATGTGACGTCATCCCACAGAACAGACAACATAGTTTTAAAGTAATGAAAAACACTATTTAAAAGTAGTTCGTTTTTGTAATTTACAATAAATGAATACTCCATGGGCCTTCGCACAATCCCGTGCCGTGACAAAGTCTACTGTGGTAGCACACTCTGATTTGTAAATGTAACGAGTTCACTCACCTGCAAAGTGAACATCAATCAAGCATTGTTTATGTACACAATACACAGAAATGCCATTACCAATTAATTCACATGTAGTTGTACTGCGACTCCAATTGAATGATTGATTACACTATGTAATACAATTTTTGTTCCTGGGCAGTAAGTGTTATTTCCTAATTGCTTATACCTCAAAAGTATAGAAAATGGCTATTATTCCCCACAAACTTTGCTTTTGTGACCAAGACAGGTAAATTTCTAAATATAACTATTTCCAATGAGAAAACGGGCAAATTTGTGTCTTTTCGTTCATATAAAGTCAGAAAAAAACAACATATGAATCCAAATTAACATGTATTTATACTAAAGTAATACAAAAAATGACTACAAAAGATTTAGAGGTGAGTAGTTTTTCGAGATTTACGATTATACTGTAAATTTACAGTATAATCGTGGAATATATATGTGGATGGAATGGCTGCTAAGCTATTCTTTAGTGTGAAATAAAAAACTTAATTCTGGACAGAAAGACATCACTGACAAAGTTATAGTGTTGAAGGGGGCAGTTTTGTATCTATAGTACTGAGTACCTGCACTCCACAGCTTGCTGGCTACTCAATATTATTAACAGCCATCCGGCCCAACAACAGCCAGGTCTGTTTAAAATGAACAGATTTGCTGATATAATTACAACGCTGCCAGGGAGTTATTGATTGACTTAGCTGCCTGCCAGCTTCTCACTGGAAACCACAGTAATGAAATCACAAAAAGAGAACGGCCAATCGATAGTACTGATTAGCAATGGGAACAGAAGGTCGAAGAGCCTTTAATCCAAACCGGACCTCTCTTTGTAAATCACAACATATCCCTGAGTTGGCCTAGCTAGGCAATATCACTTGTCAGCAATTATCCTGATTCACTGGGAAAAAACTGCTGCTCAAAACTCTGTTTTATTTACCTGGAGAGTTTCTAAATAACCAGAGATTTCTAAACCCTGAACAACAGCTTACAGCAGTGTAGACAAACAGTAAATATATATATATTTATAGTGACTCTAAAAAAAAAAGACTCTAGTGACTCTAAAAAAGCAACACTACCATCTCTACTGCCTGCTGTAAGCAGTATCAGTAACTGCTGGAATTTCCAATAGCAAAAAACATAATCGTGTCCTAGATAGATGCTGTCTTATAAGAAACATTACAGGATTGATAACCAAGGCTATAAAATCAATTTTCATATTTCTTATTTGCTTTAGGAATATTATCTCAGATACCGTAACCATTTCACCAGTGTTGTTCTTATTTCTGTCTTGTTCATGTCATGTTTTTTATTCTTTTTAATTGTAGGCCATATACACATTTCCACACTCTAAAGAGCTTGAACTGTTGCTTCCTAACACTTAGAGCTGTAACCTTTTCTATACTCTCACCCTGGCAGATGCACAGGTAAGGTAATGATTTCAAAGCATTGTCTTTTAACTGTGTAGATACCTATTTTGTGATTTGTTTTTACATATACAGGACTATTCTTCAGCACCCCCATAACTAAAAACTCAATCAGAAAATAAACCGGGTAGTACCTTTAAAATGTTGTCTATGAATAACCTGAACAATTCTTAGCTTTCTCAAGAACCATACCGATGTGAGCAGTTTGTTGGTATTTACTGATCACAAATATCACCCCCAAATCCTAACGCAGCAGAACATTACCCATTGCTCTTGCCACAACCCTGCACCACAGCTAGCAAGGGTTTGGCAAAAGCTTTGTCCTGAGCTATTGAACTCATTCCAAAACTGCACTCACGCTGCACCCACTGCAAAGCGCTCCTATGATATGAGGGCACTTACGCATCAAAGGTGCAGGCTGTGTACGTTCCTTAGCATTGCACTGTCCATTGCTTAGCATCAGGGAGCCAAATACACAAGAAATAATAGCAAGCTGTACTGCATCACACCATATGCCACTGGAGGTCCTGTGCATTGTAAAGTCTGAAAAGCTATCCCACATGCTAAATCATAATAACATATGTGAATAACTACTTCAGCACTAAAGTAAGTATGTCGTTTACAAAAAGACAACCCTAATATGTGTTTTTAAATGTTTAACAAACTCTGCAAAACATTCCCATCACAGCCTTGGATCTCAATCAAATAAAGCATCACTCGGATTAACAAAGGATGCATTTGCTCTTCTTTCTCTGTGTGAAATATTAATGACTGAATGGTTCCCTCGATGCATCTTCCAGCACCTGGAGTCTATGCCCCATTTGACAAGGCTGTGATCAGGGCAAAAGTCTTAAAGGGTTAAGCTGTACATAAAGTAGATACATTTGGTGCCTATTAAATGGGTATTAAATCTGTAAATATAGCAATTAGCAGCTGTAGCTATAACACAATGTTTAGCAGGCTATAACTTTAATTGGCCAGAAATCCTGATATATTTTCTTCTACTCTGGGATGTTGATACACACCTGGATAGATGATATCCACATCAACTTCTGTAAAAAGGAATAATATATATATAATATATATATATATATATATATATATATATATATATATATATATATATATATATATATATATATATATATACACATACAGCTCTGGAAAAAATTAAGAGACCACTGCAAAAATTATCAGTTTCTCTGGTTTTACTATTTATAGGTATGTGTTTTTTGCATTGTCCTGCTGGAAAAATCAATCCTCAGAGTTGAGGAACATTGTCAGAGCAGAAGGAAGCAAGTTTTCTTCCAGGACAACCTTGTACTTAGCTTAAGAAAGGGTGCATTTCACTTATCTTAGCTGAGATCTCCTATTAATTTTGTAAAAAGGCGCTGGTATACTATTCACAGTGGACTGCCCTGTTTAAACTATAAAAATATAAATAAAATATAAATAATAATATTCCTTAATGAACAATCCTGTGTGCAACCAGGCAACAAAACTGTCTTGTCTCACCTGAGTTGGCCAGTTGATAAAAGAAAGCCCTGTTTACAGACTCGAAGTCTTCTGCTCACTGGTGCTCCTGTTTCACTATACAATTACAGGCCTATACATGAGGCTTGTAGCTGTAATCCCAAACCTTCAAATTAACTAGAACACACAGATGGGACTGATTTCTGTAACGCTATGTTTAACAAAGCAACTAACTGCTACAAATACATATCAAAACACTGTTTAATGCATTAAACCAAAACACTGTAAGAAAGAAAGAAAGAAACAAAAAGAAAGAATTGATTGATTTTTTCTATGCTTTCCTCATTTAAAGGATTTTGGTTTCTTCCTCCTTTTTATTCATTCAAATTCTCTTGCTTTAAACATTAAAAAAGCCAGCGGCAGCCTATGGCAGTGTATTTGTAGCTGAGCTCCCTAATCCTCAGGAGGATACACATTAAGCACTCAATGAATGGTGAGATCTCCAAGTGCAGCTGGGAGTCCTGCCAGAACGACTCTGAGGATTCTGGGAGCTGTCCTAGCTGGCGCCAGTGGCAGCCATTCAAAACAACACCGAATTCAATCACACTATGCTTTTAACCTTTCTGATAGGGGGACAGAACAATATGTCACCTGGGAGTGCTATGCTAAAATTGCCAATTGTTAAATAAAGTGATTGTAGCTACTAATTGTATGCATTTTACACACCATGCACATCCATTCAAATCTGTAGTTCTGAAAGACATCTGTGTTTTAGCAACCATGTGTTTTCATTTTAAAACATAATATCTTGTTTACAAGCTATACTTTCAGCTAGTGTTGCATTTCCTGGGTTAAAATGAAATTGTCCCCACCACTTCATTGGCTTCTTTCCTGTGATTAACCAACCAGTGGCTTCCCATATTTACTGACATGCTTTCTGCCAGTAACATGCTTTGACCCTGAAGATCCTGCTGAAGTGATAAAGGAAGTGTAAGTGAAACAGCTTTCTTAAAAAGACAGATATGTTTTAAAATACAAATACATGTTAGCTATAACATGTATTTCTTTCAAAACAGACGTGACATCCAAAAACTTTCAGAAGTTGGAAAGTCCATGCGTATTGACAGGTTTCAGAAATACCGCTGTCTAATTCCAATTGCTTACAAATAAGTATGTAACAAATTATATTGCACTTTGGTTTACAGAACTGCTCAGCTTACCTTTACAGCCCCTCTCACCTACCCAAAGTGCTTTTACCATAAGAATCAGGGTCAACTGTACATATGAACTTGTATATACATGTCACAGGATGGCTTAAGCAGTGACATCAGATGCGGAAGAAACACAGTACTAGCCTGTTTCTTTAACCACTAGACCACACAGCCTCTTATATGGCCACCTAGGGATGGATCGGTATACTAGTTTTTCAGTTTACCATGGTTTAGGTACATTATGGTATTAGTACCATTCCTTTTATTTTACCTGCAATTATTGTAATTCCTTTATACAACGGTTAACACATTTTTCAACTGCAAACATGCTTCTTAAATCAAGCGATGGTACTTGCAGCCTTAGCAAAGTGTTTGAGGAAGATATTTTTGTGAACTGATACTGTATTTTGATCATGGTTTTGAAGGAAACTGTCAATGACACAGAATACACGTTTCAATTGCTGCGTTCTGTTACCCAGAGCTTGCTGCGCCGTCTGCTCTTGGCTGCTGTCTTTCTGACGTCACATGCAGCTTTTAGAGAAACGCCTTCTCCAAACCTTGCAGCACAGTAGACATTTTCCATGTGCTACATTTATATTTGTCTGGATTATCAATTAAAATTAAGTTTATTGTAAAATTATACATCACTTATCATGGATTTAGTACATTGATTGATTTATTTATTTAATATAGCGTTGACAAGGCTGTTCACAGCTTAACTGTATAATGATAAAATGTCATTCGCCTCCTCTAACAAGGTGGCAGCAGTAGTTTTAGTGGTTATTTGCATTACGATTAGCCGGTCACTCGTGATCTTCTCATCGTCCCTTTGGTTCACAGCAGCAGCCAGCCTCCCGCAGTAACATTTCAAAGATGTGCTGAGCTATGCAGAATCTGCACAGATTTCTGTGGGTGTTGAGTGACGTCTACAGCACATCTCCGCGATTCTGTGCAGCACTGTGCAGAATTGCGGAAATCTGTCCTATAAGAACAATTCAAATTAGCACAGGCCCGTGACTGTAGCAGGATAGCCTACTTATTACCAACATAGTTTTGTTTAAACAAGTTATAAGAGTATTCCAATTTTCTTAGGTAAGTGAAGAAATCTTTTTTTTTTTTTTTTTACAAACTCCACGTGTAATAATCACAAGCTTACTTGTGCAATGCCGTGACGTGTAGCTATAAATCCAATAACACGTTATGTATGCTATACATATTTTATTTATTCGGTTGAAAAAATGAACAACTAATTTCTGCTCTTAAATAATAACCTGCGATACATGATTGAGTTTTAAGCAATAAGACCAAACAATTCCCATTTCTATTCCAATTCCAAATCAGCTAAACAAAGCATTTACTTGTTTCTTCAACTTTATACGTTAAAATGTTTTAACAAACTACAGCACCATGTCATTTTGAGCAAATAATAGATCTTAATACTGTTGTAGTATAACACTGAGAGTGTACAACTTTATTTGTGTATTATTCTGAATGTCTTTATAAAAAAGAAATGTACCAAGTTATTTGGCATAGTAAAATACTAAATACCAAATGTTTAAATCATTCTATGAAAGGAAGTGTGATTTGTTGGTTTTAATTTGTGATTTGCATTAGTCTATCTTCTAAACCTTTATTTTATAACTTGCATGATGTACTGTATACTGTGATATTAAGGTTACCACGGTATTTTTATTTAACGGTTATCATACTGTGCAAATTTTATACCGTCCCATCCCAACGGCCACCTCCCCCTTTAAAAGCCCAAAAGTCCTGGGTCCACAGGTTTTAAGGCCATCAGTAGCAAGCCTGACAGTGGGGTGGCATACTCCTGCTACTCTTCTGCTGTTGGTGGCAAGCTCCCCAGCTGACAGTGGAAACGCTATTAGCCTCCTAGCTGACAGTAGAGCCATTAATGGCTCCCAGTCTGGCTCCTCCAGCTGGGGCAGTCCAAGCAGCAAAAGGCTGCTTCCTCCCGTAGCACCCCTGGCAGCAGAAAGACTGCCAGGGGAAATGATGCCAGCAGACTTGCTGGCAGCTCCCAGGCTGACTCCTTCAGCTGGGGCAGTCCTGGCAGTGGAAAAGCTGCTTCCTCCCGTGGCACCCCTGGCAGCGGCAGGTGTTGCGGTCCCGGCAGCCCCAGGTGTTGTGGGCCTGGCAGCCCCAGGCAGTGCGGGACAGGCAAACCGAGGCGGTGCGGTCGGAGCCTTGGGAGGTGAAACAGGGAGGGGAGTCCCCGGGCCAAGAGGGTGGCAGCGGGAGCTCCACTTCACCCCCTGGTGATGGCGTCAGGACCAGTCACGGTGCTGGGGTTGGCCACTCTGGCAGTGGCTGTGGCGGTGCTGGCCCTCTTCGCGGCCGGACTGTTTCCTGTCATGTGTCCTTCAGCAGTCTATGCAATGGCTGCTGAGGAATGCCTGAATCACGTTCTAGTCCTTCCTCTTGTGGTGGAGGTGGGAGCTTCGAGTAATCTCCCTCTTGTGGTGTAGGTGGGAGCTGCAGGTAGTCTCCTTTTGGTGGTGGAGAAGGGAGCTGCATGTAGTCTCACTCTGTCGCTGGGAACTGGTACGGCTCTCCCTCAGTCGCTGGGAAGTGCCGCTCTCCTTTGGCTGCTCGGGACTGGTGCAGCTCTCCCTTGGTTGCTAGGAACTGGTGCAAATCTGGACACTCTGGCTCTTTAGCTCGCCTGTTGGATCAGCCGCTCTTTTCTTTTTTTTCCTGGCTGGTAGCTCCTCCTCTTCATGAAGGGGGCAGCATGCCAACGTGTGCCCAAACTCCCCACAAGCCAGGCACCATCATTCTTCCTAAAGACCGTCTAGGAGGTCCCAAAGTCTGCCATTGTGCTGGAACCAGCCACTGTTCTTGTCCCAGCACACCATCAGACGCGGAAGAACACACAGCACTGAGGGTGAATTGTGAATGCACTTGCTTGCGTTGGTTTATTACAAAGAAAAGGTTTAAACAGAAAACAAAACACTGAAAATAAAGGGCACAACGGCCAAACGAACAGACAGACAAACAAACGGTGAACAAACACTAAACAAGTATCATGCGAGTCCTCTCGCACGATTAGCATTTGTTATTGTTATTATTATTATTATTATTATTATTATCTTAATCTCCTCTCCATACCCGTTCTCCACTCACGAACACACAACCCAGAGTGAGTGAATTGGGCAAGCATTTATACAGCTGTACTGGTATTCAATGACTAATTAATTATTCACTTGAATCCCAGCATGTGAACTAATTTGTGCACTCCCCATGCTCACACATTAATACACATTTTATCTGCATGTAAAGTGATTGTGCAATTCCTGTGCCTAAATACAACTATATATTTTAAATCACTTGTGCTGCACCGACCCATTTATATCCCGTGCACCACTATAGCCACATATAACTGCCAACATAAAACTCACCACATACAACATAAAACACAAAATACACACAGGAGCGGGGCACACTGCCACAATACTGTATACCACCACATCTCAAGTCATTGACAGTAAAATGAAAGAAGATTTTTTTTTTTATAACTGTGGGTGAACTTACACTATGAAAGTATTGCACTGTGGAAGCAGTGTGATATTTGTATCAATAAAGAGATGGTAGCTGGTAGATATTAATTTAAAAAAAGTGTAACTATAAAAGTTTAGAGCTATAAATTATAAACAGATATGGTCATTGGCAATAAACATTGTGCATAAATCTTTCCACTTTTGTCTTTCAACTGAGGTCACCACAGTCTTTTACAGAATATGTTGGTTTTCTTTTCTCACACACTCTTTTTCTTTAGGGTTGCAGGGGCTAAGTCTTTTCTTTTTTTAAAGAAGCAAGTGTAAGCCTGACCAAACTTGTTTTCATTTAGCAGTCTTGGATTGTTTTTGCCAAATCCTGAGTGCCAAAAGCGAGAGCGAGGGGGAAGGAGAGAACAATAGATTTTTGTTCTGCAATACATTATTTGACAGGAAAAAAAAAAAAAAAAAAAAAAAAAAAGGAGGGAAAACTGCTTATGCAAGCTCTTTTCCACTTATGAGAAACTGCTGAAAAGAAGTAAAGGGGGTTTACTTCAGATTAAACCTGGCTTTCTTTCTCCAATCCAATAGGTATACAGAGAAGGCTGGCACAACCTAAAAACTGCATTTCCATGAGAAAAGGCATTAAGGATACTAAAATAAACTACACTTTAGCATTTCTTAATTCACCACTATTGAATGTTTAATAGCTATGAAGGATCATGTGAAGAGTCAAACTGCAAGCATTTTACTTCAAAGGATGAACACTTTGCAGTAAAAAGTACAAGGGTTATTCCATGCTTCAAATACAATTTTAATCGGGATTATTTTTATCTTATCATGCCCTTTTTATATAAAAGTTCTGAGTACATTGCCCAAATCTTGAATTTTCTTTTTTTTTGTTGTTGTTGTATGACCTGGGAAATTTGCTAGAACTTACTTTTCTTGCACTGTTCTATTCCTGTAGATTTCAATGGCTACCTGTAGCATTCCATAAACCCTCACTGACCAAAACCCTCAATGTCCAATTTAACAAGAACAATGTGGACTGAACAGTAAAGAAGATTGTTTGAACAAAGTGTCAGGATAATTAAACTGATGTGTTTAAGTATTCTAGAAATGTTCATTTAACAACTACACCTGTAAGATGCAACACAGTGTACGGCTTCCTATACCCGATTAAAGTTAAATTATGACGTGGTTAACCATGCCGCCCAACAACATCCACATGGTTTAAGAAACTATGTCCTACTCTACCTCTCAGGGGCCAAGAGTAGGGTCCAGTTTCAGTTAATCTGGGGTAATTCCACTTTCGGGAGCAGTGTCATCATCCTTTGTTGCCCTCGATATCTGATGGCTGAGTGAAGGAAGTTTAGCAGACTATTTGCAGGGGAAGTACTGTTCCTTAAAGACAGTCAGCGATAAAGACAATTATACTTTTTAAATAAAAGTGAAATAATGTATAGCTGCACTGTTATTTAAATACTGCTTATCAACACAATTCTCCAATACTGACCAACATTATGTCTAACTTACTTAAAGAGATTCAGAAAACCTGTAATGGTCCTGTAAGTAAATATCACAATTATCAGGTTTCACATGTTTCAATGAAGAAGGAACCGGCTCAAACCAACTACCTTCCTCAAAGTGACTTATTACTGACATTTGGTACTCATAAAAAACAACCAAAAAGTTCAAGACCTATTTCAATTACAGTACAGTATCTTAAAAGCTTTGGAGGGCAAGGTGTGTCTTTGTGTTGTTGTCCGTATTATCGAGGGAACTTGCATGACTGTTGTTTTAAGAATCCTCCTGTTGACCCAGATGTGGCTCATCATCTGACTTGTATCTCAGAGAAACATTGAGCCTGCTCACATTTCACAGCCTGAAGGCATAGCCAGGAGTAAAAAAACAAAGTCAAACCTTCACTTGAACAAAGATGAACTGCATTATAGAAGCACATAAACTACATTTCACCATCTACAACTTTAAACACTTAACCATTACAATTACTAAAAATAAACCAACAATTTAAAATGTCATGTCAAGTTTATTTTTACTAGGTACTTCCATAAACACAGCAAGAACTTACTGAAAATATGCAAAGACAAATATGTGAAAATGATCAGCCCAAAATGAATGCTCAGTCCAAAACAATCTTTTTAGCTCTACAAAAAATCCAAAACAACCACAGAGAATACACATTTCACTTAGTTTCTTTTAAGCAAGTAGTTCCAAAAACATGCACAAATAATCTGCTTTGACTCCCAAATTAATGCCGCCTTTCAAATCATTTGACCTTTCTGTTTGCCTGTCTTGAATGTATCAACTCAGAAATAGAATGGAATAGGGCTCTGATTGTATTAACTAAAAGCAATACAAATGCACCCATCTTAAAATATTCCACTGAAAGAACAATTACACAGTGCTATTTTTTGTAGAGAAACTGGTGAATCCAAAATTAAAGCTATCTCACTATTATCAAAAAAAAAAAAAGGTTCTGAATATAGTGATTCCAAAGTCGATGGTGAAGCTAGTTTTTCCTGTATGCATCACACTCACACTCACACTCACATTCATCTCTCCTGACGTTGCTCTCGATCTGTTGGCTAGCGGTGCTAAAAGAAATGGCTGAACCTTGTCAGGAGAACAGGTTCATTTTCAAAGTCGTTAATAACAGAGATGGCAAGTGTTAATTGCTCCCTATGTTATTCACCTCTGGAAATCATGAACTCTGCTCTGAAGAGAATTGCATGCCAGCTCAGCTGCATATTTACTTACAGTTTATTTAGAGAACGGCTTATCCAATTGAGATAAAACTTGATAAGGACATGGGCTTGCACATGTAATATAAAGAATCAGAACCTGGATATTTATGGAGGTTCCTGTCTGTTTTTTGTAAAACAGAGACGCCTGTTCTTACATCAATACAGTTTATAAGCTGTGGGGCTGATCTGATCAACCTATATCTCACAGCCGCAGCAGTATTTTACAACACTGGGTAATACAACTGGATTGCATCAACCACATATTTTTAGAGGTAATCATGGCTAGGTGGTAAGATGCTCTAATAAAGTTCTGGGGTGATTTGTCAGTGGATAAATTGATCAAAATGAACGCCTACTTCACTATGCTGTACTTGTACTGTATACACCATGTATCTCTTTTATAGTTTCTCACAGGGATATGTATGGTACTGACATGCAATGCTTGTTTGTCATGTCTTGTGGCTGTTGTTGACTGCAATAGAAAGGCACAGGCTATGTTAAAAGGCTGAAGAACAACAGTGGAATAGAATTGTGATTTAGCACTGTGCTCTGTTTTGTTTAATGAGAGATATGATGGGACGCTGCCTGTAGTTTGTTTACAGACTGTCTTGCCCTCAAGGCCTGGCTGACCCATATTTCAAACAAGGGAGGCCTGAGTCAAAGCCTAGTGTGCTACAGACATAAAGTGCATTAAAACCAGGGGGGAAGAACATGACTTAAGAAGGGTTTATAAGCTTTAAAGTAGCAATTTCGTGTATGCTTTGTGGATGTAATGGTTTTCATCGGCACCACCTGTTCCATCTATTCAAATCGGCAAGTGGACGCTACATTAAGATCAAAGATTGCCTATCTGTATCATGTTTCCTATCATTTTTAAATTAATTCACCCACCTGTTTATCTGATTCTAAAATCACAGCCGTTCTGCATACATGTTTTTTCTGCAATCCTGCATCTTGAAACTTGCCACTAGAGTCTTGTGCATTCGACACTCATTAGTGTCTTTCAAACTGTCTGTCAGAGTCCCAATTCAAATAGTGCTCCTATTGATTTGCTGCAGGAAGTGGAAAAGATGGAGAAAACAGGCACACGTCTATTTGTAAAGTTATCTCCTATATAACAATACAATTGTATTAGAGATGCAAGCCCTACACACAACGCAATATTCTAAATCACAAAAATGAAGATTTTACTTGAGAACTACTATAAAGCATAAAAAGATGTTTATTTTTTATTTTTATTTTTTTAAATGTGTTGTGTGTTTTTTGCATGGGTTGACACGGGCACAGAGGGTAAGATGTTCTAGAATTGTGACAAATCTTGAACAGTGATTGGTGGATTACGCGATTTTTACAAGACTGTCTTCTTCCGTAATGATTAAAAACTCAACAGTGCTAAATTTAGAAATACTTAATACTTTTAATGACAAACATTTGAAAACATCGATAAATATGTCAAGTCAAAATGTTTGTCATTGGTTATATTCCAATTTGTGTACTATTTCCAAGACTGTTTTTGCATGTGGGACAAGGTCATCTGCACATATCGAATGATTACATTTAAGTTTCTTTAGAACCTGAATTAGCAGCCACAAATATCCATGTCCCTTTGGCAACTGTTTTATTCTGGTTTTAGTTACTAACAGGAGATAGTGACCAGTCAGTAATGACTGTATGGATGGGAGTCTGTATGAATCCATTTATATCTGACAGCGTTTGATGCTGGGAGTTTTAACAGCCATTTATTAGGGGGCCCTGAGTGGGGCTTGAACCCTAGCAACCCTGCAGCTCCTCTTCCCATGACCTGCACTGTAGGGCTCCCTTAAGACTGCAGATAGAGGCACCGTATGGTTGGTATTTCCCACAACCTCACTGGAGATAATCACGCTGTCAACGCATCTATGCAGTACACTGCTGCCTCGTTATTTCACATCTGCACCATGAAACCAGGCAGTAAAATCTCATCTCGTTTCAATGTCAAAGTGGAGCTGCAGCTGTTCCATCTGCAATCTACAATCCAATCTGCAACCGGACATCAAAGTCAAATATCATCTGTATGCATCACAATTTTGTAGAATTGCTTCTTATAAATGAATTCACCAATATCCAATATTTCCCCAAAATATTTTCTATTTTGTATTGCTTTACACCCTCACTATGTAAGTTCCACCATCAGCAAGAGCTGCCAACCTGCAATCCTAACTTGGACTGAATAATTCCCAATTGAAATCGATTTGATCTTAACCTGCTGACTTGAGAATAAACATATATTTCACAATATGATTCTGTGCTAGTAAGACAGCAAAGCTAGAAGTGTTTGCCTAACGTGGAAAATCACACCACTAAGCACTTATAAATTATATAGATCATGCGGCAAGGTGTTTTGGGAGAACTCTTTGTTACAAGAACCTGCTATTGCTCATTTTTTACACACCCACAGTGGGTAAAGGTATATATGCATTTTCAAAAATATCAAATTAATTCTCCGTTTATCACAATTTATGAATAATAGCATCTCAGGGGAGAAGACTTTCTAGATGTAAAATAATTTTCCTTTGGTGCACACAGGAACCATTCCTAGTAGTGAAATATGTCCCAGGGCATTGCACAGTACAATTTCAGCACTGTGCTCAGTCCATTATCAGCTCCACAGAGGGGCTCCTAAAAACTAGTTCTCACCACAGAAGCAGCAACAGTTCCGTGCAGCTTCAGCTCTGCATACACCACAGCCAGTTTGGGACTGAGAAGCAGCTGCATTTCTGAATGACAGAGTTGTGAGTCAAGGAGATGATTTACAATCCCTGCTTCTCCCCGAGCAGCATTTGGCTAGTTAGTGTGTGTGTGTGTGTGTCAATCCTGTTCCGCATCTATCTGCCAGTAAATGTCTAGGTTTCTGCAGTCAAATAGAGTCTATAGTGTGTAGCAAGTCTTGTATCTGGCTTCTTAATATTGGTGTGTATGTCCATTGAGACTTTTCTATGACACTGGGGGACCTTTGCACCTTTTGAGAAATGTTTATTTGAGTGCAGTAATTTGTGATAGCCCACCCGTAACTGAACACTCAATCAGAAGATACATTACAAGATGTAGTACTAAAGAAGATAAGTCAACAATACTAAAAGATAATCCATAATATTGCCAGGGACATGCATCTCATCATATGCATTTCTTAATGCCTAAATTTAATACTGTATAGATATTCTTATATCAATAACCTTCGTTAAAAAACAAAAAAACAAACAAAACACTTCATTTGCCTGTCCCTCACAGATTAGAGCAGGAAATTGTAGTCTGGAGACCTGTCCTGAGCGTGTAAACGAGCCCAAATAGCCTGCATTTAGAATATTCACAATACTGCCTACAAATCTACCAGGAAGGAGGTAGCCTGTAGGCAACACATGTTCTTAGATGCAGACTACAATTAGAAGTGCAAACAAACCTTCAGCAGGTCTCAGAACCAGTGAAAGTCCTGCGGGTCTTCAGAGCTTGGGTCAACAAAAGCAAGCTCATCCCTGATTCAGTTAGCTTTTGTTTTGTAACAGTTGCTGTCTGATAAAGATACGCGGGAGCTGGTGGATTTGGAACGGAAGGGGAACCACTAGGATTTGACATGGGGTTGGAAAAGACAGAAAATTTAATGATTCAATGATCACTGTGTTTGGTTGTCATCAAACCCCACCCTCACACCCACTTCACTGAGCTAGGGGAAAAAACATCTGCGCAGAAACTGAAATCTTAGTGTCAAACCACAACTTTAACACTCTCACCCTGGGGTAGCTTGGTGGCGTAGTGAGCTAATTCTCTAGCCTTTAATGTCAACTCTGAAAGCTTGGGTTTGGAAAGTGCTGTGGTGTTATACTTGAAGTCATTTAAAAAATGTGGCCATTTTTATCTTCTGGGTAACAAAATTCATTGCAAAATAACAAGAAAACATGTGTTATTCAGAGGCTACTCCTATGCAATCCTATGAATGTTTAAATTCATATGAATTTGCTGCCTTATTTTAAAGTGTTTCCAAAAATAATTTAATGGATCATGAAAAATGTAATTGTAGTTATTTCTCTATTAACCCTAAAACTATATAAATACACCTACAAAGATATCTGCCAATTATCTACATACGTTTGTGTTAGGGTATCGGTCAAGGCAAGAGGCGGGAATAGCAGAGGCCAGAGACAGAGACAGCGGTTTTAGAAGAGCTTTTTCTGTGTACCTTTATTTTACAAAACAAAAGATTTAATCATACAAACCAAAAATTACAAAATAAAGCATGCAAACAGGCTATCTCAATGCAGGACAAGATAGCACAACCACTGCTCTTAGCCTTTTCTCTAGACTATCTGGAGCTATCTCAGCTCCTACTATATATGTGGTCAAGCTAGATTGAACAGTGAAATGCCAGTCTAGTTTATGTTCCTCTCTAATCAGGTCAGACTAACATGGCTGGCTTGTGTGACTGTTGGAGGGGAACCCAGACACCATGCAGGGATTCAATAGAAAGCAATCCCTGCTTTTAAACAAATACAAATATTTACAACAATTATACATATACACACACACACACACATATATATATATATATATATATATATATATATATATATATATATATATATATATATATATATATAACCTATACAATATATATAAAAATATATAATATACAGATTTGTTATACAATACTCACTCAGATTTGTTTGCCCATTTAAAAATGAGACCCAGACACAATATATGAATATTATACAATAACGAAAGTAATAAAACAGAAACAAAAACCTAGCTCACATAGGAGCACCAAATAAACTTTCAAAAACCTAAGCTGTTCACCAGCTTCAAAACATAACATAAATTCAAGCAAACCAAACAACAAAGGTTCACACAGTACCTTTTGAGACCACATAGGTCTCTTCACTGTGAAAGACTCCTTTCACACAGACTGGAGACTGCCTAGAACAAACATTTATTCTGGTTTAAATACCTGTCTGCTAATTGGAGGCAGGTGATAATGATTACAGGCTGGAGCCAAATGAACCCCATCCTGGCTCCCTCCCGTGGCATTCTAGGGTTTGTAGTCCTGCAGTTCGCTCCTTGGACTACATTTTTTTTTCCTTTCTCACCCTATTCTGCCACTACACACACACACACACATATATATATATATATACATATATATACACACACATATATAAGATAACAATGTGTCACTACTGTGTATACCCTTATAAAAGTTTACTATAATAAAGTGTAATAAAGCATAGTGAAAGCATGGTAAAGTATAGGAAAGCAATGTAAAGAACAGTGAGCTATGGTAAATCAAGTTAATAAACATGGTAAACCAGGCCACATTATGGTTAAATATGGTAATGGACCTGCATTATACAGTAAAGAAAGAACCCAAATCCTCCCAGTGTGTTCTCGATGCACATATACAGCAGTAGATGTATGCGTGGCTGGACTATGGATGAGTGATTGGAGCGTAAACAAGGTTATCTAAATCACATTCTTCCAAAAATCTACATTTAAAAGATTCTAGAAATCTCGTCCAAAAATCCCATCCATTATATGATCATTTAGGGCAAGTTTAACCCTGGGGGATAGGCAATCAGTGCTTCTAATAGTGGAATTAAGGACTGAGTAAAACAATTTGTGATTGTTAAAAAAAAAAAAAAAAAAAAAAAAAGGTCATATGAATTTGATCTTTAAATATTGAAAAATGCATCTTTCATTGTAGAATAAGTAAAAAATAAACTCAAACCATGAAAGATGCTACTGGGAACAAAAGAACAAACCTTGAAAATCTAATTATGCTCCATGCAAAAATGATTGGCAACACTTTAAATCTGTCTAACTATTGTACACCATAATTACGTGTTGCACAAAAGATTGTAGTGAAAACAAATCATTACAAATTGAAAACCGTTTGAGTCTTTTGTAATTACACTGTATTTACACAGGTGATTGTGTATTTGCTATTCCATAGAAATGTAATTACACAGCTGTAATTACAGGTTTACTTGTAGTTAATTGTAGTCATGGTAGTTAGACACTAATTACTTATATAGAATTTGAATGATTTGTGAAAAAATGCAATTTTGAAACTTAAAACTAAAATTTTAAAAATAAACTAATATTTGTTACATGTAAACATAAAAATGTGCTAAAAAAGGAATGTTTATGTACTTAACATACAAACATATATTTAAGACTACTATGCTGAAAAGGTTCAGATAGACTCCTTTTACTTCAACACTCAAAGAATGGATGGAATAACATTAGGTTCCCTGAAAGAGAAGACGACCCCCAACAACATTACTTATGGGCTATGACTGCCTATTGGTAGGTATTTTCTGAGCCCTCAATCCCACCTATCGAGGGGTTAAAACCGTCATACTGAGAAAGCCATTTCTCTTTTTGCATTGAACCTGTGAGGGCGACCGATGCGACCTCATGGTTGGTGGTCGTCTTCTCTTTCAGGGAATCAGGGTTACAGTAAGTAACCTAACATTCCCTTTCAATTTGAAGATGACAACCAACAACACTATGTATGGGAAATGTGTACCATAGTGTGGCAAAGTGCCCGCCCCTGTGTACATTTTGTGTTATGTGTTGTGTTTTAATGTTGGTGTATAGTCATCGGTATACGGGATATAAACAGGTCTGTGTAACACGAGTGTTTAAAATGAAATGCAAATTAAAAAAAAAAATGTGAGCACGGGGAATTGCACTTTATTAATTCACGTGCAGTTGTACTTGAATGATTGATTAGCAGTCGAGTCTCGGTAAAGCTGCATAAAAGCAGCACGTGTTCACCCACTCGGTGTTGTGTGTTCGGTGAGTGGAGAACGGGATTGGAGAAGGAGGTAATTAGTGTATCGTATAATAATAATAATCGTTAAATAGAAGCTCACCGTGTGTTGTCTGTACAGTCCGTTTTGTTTGTCTTTTTGTTTTGGTGACGCGTGCCATGTCCTGTATTTTTGTTTGTTACAACCTTTTTATTTTCTGTTTTGTTTATTTATTAAATGCTGCGCGAAAGCATTCGCTCAGCTCAACCAAACTCCACCTCTCTGTTACTTATTTCCTGGCTCTGGTCTGACGCCACCCACGTCAGCACCGTATAACCGAAGGTTAGAGGTGCAAGCGTGCAAGCTCAAGGACCACATTTAAGCCCAGCTAGCCGCCATACATACATCAGACAGCAAGGCCCCTCTGAAGAGGGCCCAAGATATAGCCAACCCTCTAGCAGAGTGCACAGCTACTCTACCAAGTGGGGGCAAGCCAGCATTGTCATACGCCGCAGAGTCCACAATCCAATGCGACAGTTGCTGCTTTGAGAGGGGCTGTCCTAGGATCCGTATACCGTGACAGACAAAGAGCTGGTCAGTATGACGCAGAGCTCTTGTCCTATCCATGTAACACCTCAATGCCTGCACCAGGCAGAAGAAATTCAATCTCCTATCCTCCTCCGAAGCAAATGGAGGTGGATGGAAAGACTCCAATTCCACAGACTATTTCATGTGGAAGGTTGTAATCACCTTGGGGAGAAAAGCAGGTTTTGTGCACTAAGCGCCGTGTGCACTGTATGCACCGAGTACCTTGCGCGCTGAATGCACTAAGCATGAGCACAGCGATTGCACCGAGCACTGTGTGTACCACCCACTAAGCACCAAGCGTGTTGAGTACACTGAGCATTGAGTGCTCCGGGTACAATGTGCACTGAGGTCACGTATGCACCAAGGCACTATACACACTGAGGACACCATACGCAATGGGTGCACTAAGCCAAGGGCTGAGCGTTCACCCAGGTATTGAAGTATCAGGGGGCAGCTGAAGCAGCAGTGCCTACCCTAACCACATGTAGTCACATGCCTGGTCAGTGCGTAGTGTATATACCAGGGGACACACAGGCCAAAGCCACGGCGGGTGAATCTGTGGACGGAGTACAATGCAATAATACAGTTACAACAATATTACAGGGGAGCACACTGCTGTTGTTATTGATTTTTCGAAGGCGCAACACATGACAGGGTTTTGATCTGGTGGTCCTCCATCCACACCTGGCTTGATTCATGCCAAAGCTGCCCGATTCCAGCCTTGCTGAAGCACCCCCAGATCATCACCAATCCTCCACCACATTTCACAGTGGGTGCGAGACACTGTGCCTTGTAGGCTTCTCCAGGTCTCCGTCTAACCATTGGACGACCAGGTGTTGGGCAAAGATGAAAATTGGACTCATCTGGGGGTGCTTCAGCAAGACTGGAATCGGGCAGATTTGTCTTTGTGAAGGACGCATGAATCAAGCCAAGTACAGGGTTGTCCTGGAAGAAAACTTGCTTCCTTCTGCTCTGACAATGTTCCCCAACTCTGAGGATTGGTTTTTCCAGCAGGACAATGCTCCATACCACACAGCCAGGTCAATCAAGGTGTGGATGGAGGACCACCAGATCAAGACCCTGTCATGGCCAGCCCAATCTTCAGAACTGAACCCCATTGAAAACCTCTGGAATTTGATCAAGAGGAAGATGGATGGTCACTAGCCATCAAACAAAGCCGAGATGCTTGCATTTTTGCGCCAGGAGTGGCATAAAGTCACCCAACATCAATGTGAGAGACTAGTGGAGAGCATGCCAAGACGCATGAAAGCTGTGCTTGAAAATCAGGGTTATTCCACCAAATATTGATTTATGAACTCCCTAAGTTAAAACATTAGTATTGTGTTGTTTAAAAATGAATCTGAACTTATTTTCTTTGCATTATTCGAGGTCTGACAACACTGCATCTTTTTTGTTATTTTGACCAGTTGTCATTGTCTGCAAATAAATGCTCTAAATGACAATATTTTGGAGAAATGTTGTCAGTAATTTATAGAATAAAACAAAAATGTTCATTTTATCCAAACACATACCTATAAATAGTAAAACCAGAGAAACTGATAATTTTGCAGTGGTCTCTTAATTTTGTCCAGAGCTCTGTGTGTGTGTGTGTGTGTGTGTGTGTGTGTGTGTGTGTGTGTGTGTGTGTATATATATATAAACTACCATTTGGCAGCCAGTTAAGTTGCTCGACAGCGGGGATGTGGCAGAGCCTAGCCTCGGTGGAGGACGTGCTCCCACACGAGTGAAGGCTGGAAAGACAACAGCACTCACTACTTAAATCAATAATGACAGTCGACTCACGTACCACAGATAGGAAAGCAGCAGTCTGCAACGCGAGCATGCACAGGTTGCTGAGGAAGAAAGAAAGAAAAAGGCTGAATCAGGAGACACTGATTCTGTGAAAGCAGCAACCCAGATTTCAGCCTGAAAGGCAAGGGAACTGCCGTGACTCGAAGCTCTTTTTCACAATACGTTCAGATACCAACACAGAGGGTCTTATCTTCCCATCTTGAGGGACAAAAAGAGAAATGGCTTCCTTCGTATGACGGTTTTAACCCCTCGGTAGGTGGGACCGAGAGTGTCATCCCAGGAAGGGGCCTATCGGCAGCTCTGGTATAGACAGCTCAGAAAATACATACCAATAGGCAAGCATATCCCATGCGTAATGTTGTTGGTGGTCATCTTCGAACTGAAAGGGAACTTGCCTTTCCCAGTTTCTTTACTGCAGGAACAACAGCGTCAGGACAAGGCCTCCGATTCTAGGTGTTTATGTATCAAATATGCTATGGATTCTTGGGTTTAGAGAACCCTCAGATCCCTTTGTTATTAATATACTTTGTTTAAAACCAATGGACAATAATTACACCGTATCCCAAAGGATGGAATTTCACAAAACCTCAGATTTCTAAGATTTATTTGCTGAGATTCCTAGAAAAATATCACTTCCTGAAAATCCCAGAAAGACTACTTTTCACCTCTAGCACATTCTTTTTATTTCTTGTCATTTTCCTTTTCCAACAATCTGAAAACGTATCGCAGTGTTTCCTTTATATGGGAGGTTATGTAAAGCTGGTTGGAGTGCACAGTGTGCTGCAATTGTAGTGCGAACTTCAAAACTCAAAACCATGACACACATTAAACCTTGCTTTTACTGTAATACTGTCCCACTGACCATATTACTGCTATGTTGTAGCACACGATACAGTAAAATAGTAGAAAAGCAGCATGGTAATGGAATGATGCATTACTACAATAGTTTTTCCAACTACCAAGGTACAACCTTTCAGCAGAAACAACCACTCAAAAACATGCCACCAACTTTGTTACCTGCAGTAAAGCAGTAAACTGTGTGCAAGCAATAATGTATGCTCATCATGAACTCCTGGTATTCCAAATATTTTAACAGTGCTGTAACCCTTCCTACAGCTTTCTGAAAACGAGTTTCAGGAATGGCAGTGGCGGCTTGATTCATTAAACCCCACAGAGTTAACACGGTTTGTCTCATTGCCTCAACTTTCTAATAATTAACTTCTTTGACAAACTTCTTAGGCTGTGTGTACAGTTAAAAATAGTCTGTCAATGGTCTTCATGTTTCAGTTCACCTTCCTTCTTCAGTGGGCATAAAGTAAATTGCAGTTGGTGTTATAAATTCTAGATATGCCAAAAATTGTGTAAATCAATGCAATTTTTCCACTCACCTGCAAGGTTTTAAGAGGGCTGCTGGGGATTGTATATTAGGTGTTGGGCAAATCAGTGAATGCAGCCAAGTGTTTAATGGGAGCCCTGTCATATTTCTGCATTTCTCAAGATACTTTTACACAGGTTTATAACCTTGGGGTGCCTTGGCCTGCATACTGGGGCAATGCAAGCTTCATTAAAAGGTGCAGGTTCTACAGGCAGGCCAGGAGATTGTGATACGGCTCAAGAGTTTTACAACACAGCTACACCTGCGCAAATAGCAGAGTTTCCTTGTCAGTTTCGATCTTTCAGTCACAAGGTTTGCAAATGGTTTATCTAGTATAACAGTTCACAACATATTCTTCTGTAAATAACTTGTGTGTTAAAATATACTTCACACACACACTTTGGAATGATAGTTTCTGAAAAGTTTGGTGATCAGCAATTATCAAAAGCTGTCTATGCATCAACATTACAGGCTGTGTATACAAAGACCTGTTCAACACTTCAATAACCTGGCTGTTTTCATCTTTAACAGAATGGCCCAGTTTGACAAATACCGTAGATATGCATATATGGAGAATTAAAATTACATATGCAAAACAAAAATATGAACAAGGCAATAAAGGATGTGTGAACTGGACCTAATTTGTACCTATGCTGTACCATGGTAACACGGTCAATTTGCATTGTAATTTGGGATACTAAAATGACCATGATTTTTCAATACTAAATATACCTTGCTTCTCTATGTTTATTGAAGTTAACACTAACCAAGCACAGCACATAAAACAGGACCAGAGGACACAACTGGAATTTAAGTAGAGATAGACTTAGGACAGAGGATTGGAGATGCTTCTTCACACAGAGTGTATGTAATGGGTTACTTGCCATGTGGTTAATCCTGAATCTTGTTCATACATTCTATTAGGTTCTTAACCATGTTTACTTTCTACAATATAAAGCATAAAGCAACAAGTGGTTTGAATCCTAAGTTTCTACACAGTCCTGATGATACAGATGGTATTAATAAACTCTGCCTACACAATATTTTCGAAGCCTGCAACAAGTGTTTTTTATTTGTACTACTTTGAAAGCAGTGAACTAATCTGCAGTGGGTCTAAAAGGTTAACATTTAATTGAATTTTTAACAAAAGAAAGGATATTTCACAAGTCATTTGCTTCTCCAATGGTGATTAATGGCCTGCAGCTGGAGCGGCTGTAATCAGAAAGTTCTCTCATAATTCATACAAGGAAAGCTGCATTTACTCATCTTTCATCAGCTTCCTCCTCCAAACCCCCTACGCACACTCCCCATACAGCAGGTAAGAACAGCCCCGGTCATTTGTTAACAAGCTCCCTGGCTGTGCTGAGGCTCTATTAACCTACACAGGATTTGGTGGTATAATTAAGACCCTGCATGGAAAACATCGACTGCTCGGAAAAAAATTAAATAAAGAGCCAGGTAAAAGGAAGTCACATTCCTCCTGACTGAAGCCACTTTTTACAATTCCTTCACTTGTTTTTTGATTGAAATTCTTGGCACAGCCATGTTCCCGGAGAAACACAAACAGCCTTGGGCCAAAGATCTGAACAGCTGCTACGGTTGTGACCAACCCCCCAACTCAACCCAACCCAAATCACCCCACCCGCCTCCCCTCCCCTCCCCTCCCCTCCTCCCCCTTTCTCTTTTGCAGCTATAACAGTCTATAACTCGCAGCGTCAAAACATACACCGTGCTTATTATACTATACCCAGACAGACAGCTGGAGAGCCAGTGCAAACTACAGAGCTTTCCTTATGAATATACTTGACACTGTCTGAAGCAGCTAAAGAATACGCGGCCTCACGCTTTTGTGACTGTTCAATTAATCAGCTGCGGGCCTGGGGACTGGACTTTTGGGAGGGGGTTGAAGCTGGGGGGGGGGGGTCTTTTCAGCAGCCGTGGATTGTGGGCAAAGTCAAAGGTATTTGCACAGACTACAGCAAGTGCACTTAATCGCTGGCTGTCAGATAAATTGTTCATTGGCTTCTTACACTTTTAAGAGGGGGGGCTGCCACTGGTTTGAGGAGTTTTCTAGTTTAATTTGTCCTTGTCTGGATTTTTTCTCCGACAACCCTCCCCCACCGCCTTTCCTCAAAAAAATGTCCCATTGTGAATGGCCGCACTCTCTCTCTCTCTGCACATTCAGGTTGTAAGGTTACGTGTCGGCTAATTGCTGGCTCTGACTCTAGATTTGTAACATTAATCGTCTTGAAATATGACTAATCTCTTAAACGGGATTCCTTGCTTTTAATCCTTTTAAATGCCCTTTTATTAAAGTACATAACACAGACCCAGCTCTATTAAAAAGGCCTGTGTTCAGAAGGACTATATAAAGAAAACACTGTGCTGTTAGCTCTAGACTTTATCACATAATTCATCATTAGCTTGCGTTCATGACAAGCCTAAACATGTCAGATAAGAAATGGAAGATTTTGAAAACTTTGTTATGATGCTTGGTAATGTAGTGCTTATACACAGTGATGGGAAAGAGTACATTCAGTTGTGGGTTTCAATCAGACTGCTAATTCTCGAGTTGTGAGCTGTGTGGTGGTTTTGTGATCTTTGCTAATGTCCAGCAACTACCAAACTCATTCCCTTGGAACTCAGAGCTAAATCCAGGCCTCCAGAAAGGAAATACATGCAGAGCTAGTGCATTACAGTAAACCACAGTGCCACTGTGATAATCAGAATACATGTAAGTTAGTTGTAACAATCAGTTTCATAGATGTTTCTTGTAAAATGTTATCAACAATAAAAATGTACAAAAATGTATTATCTAAATAGAGGAACAGAAAATTAATTTCCTTTTAATTACTGATATGTGTTTTTTTCACTTCTGCTATTGTCTGTGTTAATGTGCTTTTTTCTGAGTTCAGGAGCTGTTTTTCAGTTCTAGTTACCTGCCACAGACACATATTAAGTAGGCTAGAGCAGCCATAGGGTTTGCACAATAGTAAGTGCCAGCACCATCTAATGCACAGCAGTCTATTGCCACCAAAACAGGAGGAAAGTTCATCCAAAGGAGCAGATCCCTAAATGGCACCAGCTCCTGCTTCTGTAATGACACTTGCGATCTAGCCTCTTTTACCTATATCTATGGCAGGCAACTAAAACTCTAGAACTGACCTTAACACACACAAAAAAATAGAGAAAAAAACACAGTACTTTAGTAATTGCAATAAGAACCACTCACAATGATTGGAAACACCATTACCTTTAAAGCTAGTTATTCTTTAAGAAAAAACATGCTAAAAAGTAGTATTTTAAAAGAAAATAAACAGCTATTATACACAATAATCTGAGACAAATTGCACAATAATTAATTAACAGTGTTATCAATTATCCCCATTCATAAAGAAACTTCATAATGAGCATTGGCGTAGGAAAATAATCTGACAATGATTGCTAGCTTCTCGTTCCTTTGAATCCACAAAGTTTACATCATGTTGTTCTGGTACCCAAGAAGTTGAGGAAGCTTCCTCAAATGGCTGTGTGCTTAACTTAATAATTACAAAGCTATTTTAGGGTGGCATCAAAGGACTACTGTAGTCTAGCATATTTCCTATAGTTATTTTAAGGTCAGACTTCCTGGCAAGGATTACTTAGTGATGTATGTGAAAATTCTTGACTGGCTCGGTAGTTTGGACAGGGCTAGCATGGATTAAAGAGAGCTTGTCGGAAGGAAACAGTAAGTGGAGGTGGGGATCGGCAGCCAGCACATATTTTGGTTTGTTCCAGCTGGCCCGTGGTGGCTGGGTCTTTTTGTGCCACGGTGGTTTTGTGCAGGGCTGTTATAGGTCGCTTGTTTATCTGGGAAGAGCTGAAGAGAGCAGCTTGCACGCAGAGGGGCTGGGCTTCAGTGGTACGGCTGGCTGTCCACATTTGTTTTGTTTTTTTTTTCCATTACAACACATTCTGAAGATAACTGCTTGATTTTTATTTTCCATTGTGGGACGCCAGATGGAATCCAGAATGTAAAATATTGAATAGTTTGCCTAATTCCTGAAATAGTGTTATGTCCAAGGCTTAAATCAAATCAGAGACATACAACCTTTATCTAATTCTGTTTTTTTTTTCCCTGAAGGTCAGACAGCCACATACATATTGCCAAATATATAGTATCTGTTCTGTGTTTATACATTCAATCTTTTTATCTCACTCAGACCCCTTGCTTAATAAACATTTTGATGTCTCTGAACAAATAACCTCTACACAAGCACACATACGATTTTAAAGAGCAAGCCATCTCACAAGTGCAGTGAAATGTCATCTATGGTCTAGCAATGTAGAACAGGTTCAAATGAAAGTCTATGATTTTATAAGATGAAAACAAAAAAAAAAAAAAACAGTCCAGTAAACGGTTATGTCATTTTTTTTTATTAAACTGAGTACTGCTGGTTTATAATAATGTATGGCTTGCTGTAGACCCACCCTAATCCTATATTGTTTAATACCGAGTATGCTTTTCCTACAATTTATTGCAATACAATACAAGTATAGACAGTTTTTCCTGGTACAGTACAGAAAATATTATCTTCATTAGAGAAACTTGTACTCTCTTGAGCAAAAACAAATAAAAAAATAGAAGTTGCTAGCAACTTTACGGCTTCCAAGGTGTTATTGTGAAATTTAACCATTGTTATTGACCGCTATCCATTCAGTTGTGAATGGATAGCGGCCATGGATAGGGTGCCTTTACTATTCTGCAAAGTTTCAAGAGTTTCTGTGCAAAAGTGTTGATGTTATGGAATTTACTCAAACAAAATTTGAGTAAAATGTCAAAATGGCCACCACCTATGTGACCAATCAGCTTCATGCATTTGTGTACATTACTTCCCATAGGTCTCTACAATTCTATGAAGTTTACAGGTTTCTATATGTGTTCTGTAATAAGCATGACCCTATCTGCACTCTCTAAAGTTATATCAAGTTTTGCATTTGACTTTTAGTAGAGGTCAGAGGTCACAGGCAATAGCATTTGACAGAGCATACATGAGTTCCACCATAACCATGACCCTATCTGCACTCTCTAAGCAGGTATAAGCCAGTTTTTTATTTGACCTCTAGGAGAGGTCAGAGTTCACGGGCAAGGACATTAGAGCATATGTGGGTTTCTAGATGTGTTCCATAGTAAACACGACTCTATCTGCACTCTCTAAGGAGTTATAAAGCCAGTTTTGCATTTTAAGGATATCTGAAAATTTAGCTTGAAAATTCCAATATGGCTGCCTAACCATGTGACCAATCAACTTCATTCTGTTGTTGGCATTAATTCCCATAGGCCTCTACTACTCTTATGAAGTTTCATCACTCTACCACATTGTACCATAGATGAACACTGCAAAATATAATGACCATAACTGTAATTTGATTGGCTCGCTGCAGCCATGTTTTTTTATGTAGCGACTTGCCTTGAACAAACTTGATAGACAACCTTGCCAAGGCTGTGTGCAAAGTTTTGCTTCAACCGGCATAACAGTTTCAGAGAAGAAGACGTTAGAATATTTTTGACAAATCCAATATGGCCACCAAACCATGTGACCAATGGACTTTCCTTGAACAAATCTAAAATCTAGGGTATAAGGGTAGTGCCCCAAGTTTTACATCTCTACCATAAGCGGCTTCGGAGAAGAAGAATTTTTTAAATTACCCAAAATTCTTGAATAATATCCAATGGGTGCCATGACCTTCATTTGACCTTCATTTTCACTCTGACACCACTTCCCAAAGGCCTTTACCATCCTACCGTGTTTCGTGAGTTTTCATCAACGATGTTGACTTTAGAGCCATTTAAACAAAAGGGAAACAGGCTTTTCCTAAAGGACCCATGGGTGGTTTGCTGACCGAGTAACAAAGTTTCATTTGGAAATGTACTGTACATGACATGGTATATAAATATATACATGTGTATTGTGGCAAAGCGTAAGCCTTGCACATGGGGAAATATGTAGTTTATTGTATGTTTTTGTGTTAATTGTTAATATTGATTTAATTGTTTAGCTGCTGTGGCGCTCCGCTGGGGACGATTACCCGTCTGCGTGGAGCAGCAGCTGAAAGCAATCAGCTGTTCCAGCAGGCAGGTGGGCATGTCTCAGTGGAGCGTCAGTATAAAAGCATGGCGATCGCTGTGATCAGGGCTGCTGCAAGGCCTGCCGTTTTCACAGCACCTTTGATTTATAGTTTGTTGTACTGTGTTTTATTTTGCACTTTTTGTACAGCTTGATGTACTAGTCCTCTGTGCGTTACCATCGCTGGTAACGTCACATGACCACCTTTATTTTACTTTCGTTTTCTGTTTGTTTGTTAATAAAACCTGCGCGCCTGTGCCGGCGTTTCAACACCACGTCTGTCTCTCTGTGTGCTTGAACAGCGGCTACCCACACGCATGACACGAGGAAGACCCTGTCACAGGGATATATTATTTCAAGAACAGTTTAACAATAACTCCAGATGTGCCACCTGTGTAATCTGTTCCGTGGTCTGGGTTGTCAATTAAAGAGCAGAGACAGACTTACTAAACCAATAGCAGCTATTTTTAAGTTGAATTTCTAGGTGGGCGTCTTGGTTTGAGAACCCAGCTGCACCATGAGTTTGTGAACATTTTACTTCTCCAATCCAGGTTGGGTTAAAAATATATACAATGTGTGTGTGGGGGCTTGGTGGCGCAGTGGTCTAATACAGTTTGAAAAAAATTGGTTTTGAATATAGCTCAGGCCTTAAGAAAACCACCACACACTTGTAAAGCACAGAAGTATACTGCAAAGGACAAGAGTGGGTGGTCATGGAACTTGAAGAAATGATCTTGTCTGTTGCCACATTTTAATTCTTTACATGTGTATTGAATCCTAAGTAGGCTCACTTGTGCAATTTCACACAAGTGGGTCTAGGATTACATAGATGTACATAGGATTCAACACCAATGGAAAATGAATGGGGCTATAGACAAGGTAATTTCTGCAAACATCCATTAAAAGTGAAACAACTTCCATAGTATATATATAAAAAAAAATCCTGGCAGAATTCCTGTCTTAAAGAATCTGTTCTTTACAATACTTTTATATGGGATATAATTTATATTACTACTACTATAGTTAATTACTGCTCTTTCTGAAAGAGCAATTGTTTTTGTAGTGATATATAGTGGGACAGTCTATTAAAATTCACCTCCACACAGATTTAATGGTAAATGAAGAACATAGTATCAATGATATACCATCAACTTTTAAAACACTGGACCACCAACGGAAATCAAAATCACACAGTACAAAACTTGGAGGCTTAATTTACCAGATCTCAGAACGAAAAGAAAAAAATAGATAACACTTTTGTTTTTTCAGTTTCTACTGAATTGGCTCCAATTTCAGCCTGCAGTCTAAATTTCTCTTCGGGTGTGCTGCAGTTGCTGGACAGAGATCCTAAAAGATGGCCAATTTTGTGAACAAAAACAGCTTTCATCTATTTGTTTTTGTTTCACTGGTGTTATGGCGAGGTTAGAAAAACAAAAGAATACTTCTGTACAGCCTTACGCTTGAAACCATGCCACGACCGAGAATACTTCTGTACTGCCTTACACTTGAAACCATGCCACGACCGTGAATACTTCTGTACTGCCTTACACTCGAAACCATGCCACGACCGTGAATACTTCTGTACTGCCTTACACTCGAAACCATGCCACGACCGAGAATACTTCTGTACTGCCTTACACTTGAAACCATGCCACGACCGAGAATACTTCTGTACTGCCTTACACTTGAAACCATGCTGCCGCTGAGCCACAGGTGTGAAAAAAGTATTCAAATGTGTTACTTGAGTAAAAGTACTGTTAGCTTGAAAAAAAATTAATGAAATAAAAGTCAAAGTATCCTTCTAGAAAGATACTTGAGTAAAAGTCATATCTTAAAAGTACTCAAGAATCAGAAGTAAAAAGTAGCCACCCTTAAATTGGTACCCTGAGTTACACACCATGTATATTTATCAGGGGGCACTATTATTTTACTCACACCTATACTAATGTACATATAAATCTCAAATCAGGAATTTAAATTGTAGTCACAACCTTTATCCATAAACAAAACACAATTCATGAAACAATTGTAGGATCAAATGGTAAAAATGTGAAATCCTGTTTTGAAACTACCTGTAGATTCCTGTTACCCTTCTAAATTATTTATGCATCCTCCACAGCTAAACAAGAGGGAGCACAATAAACACAGATGAGTCAAACTACTCAACAGCCATATCTTCTTCTTTGTTGGGGGTTTCGTTGTGTTTGTTGATTGGTTATTTTAAAAATCAAAACGGTCTCTGGTTGGGCATCAACATACTATGTCAGGGATGGCAAACCTTATTTAGCTGGAGTGCCCAAAGTCAGAGTTATATATATAAGCACTGTATGTGACAGTCAATATATTTTCACTCGGATTATGTCATTCAGGGTTTTTAGACTCCCTGACTCCGACAATTTTAAATTGTGTCGAAGTGTGAAGTACGAATAGTACAAGAGATAACGGTAAGCAAAATTATTTCTCCCCGGAAGCCCGCGAATCACGCTGACCCAGCCATAGCTGACCACAATTATATATGGATTGACTTACTGTTTTTGTCTGCTTTCTCCTCGCACAACAGCCTAAAATAGACAAACAGTCAAACAGAACATTCAGATAATAACAGCTACAGTTAGCACTGCTCAATTACTTGGGGGCAGGGCCGTCCTTGCAAATCAAACTGACTGGCTTTCTAAAGTGCCACTCAGCTATGATTGCGGGCGGGGGAAAAAAAAACAACAACCAGACTTGTGCCAACAAATACGATTCGGCATGACATGCGTGCCATAGGTGGTCCATCCTCGTACTGTGTCATCAAAGCGAGCAGACACTTTGCCCGTGCAGCTCTGCTTTACCCAATCAGGGTGCGTTTACAAAGATCACTCGGCGCAGATTCTGTGCAGATCTTTTCTCAATCTTTTTCAGAATCTTTTGCCAATGGGTGCGTTCATGGAGATCATTCTTAGAAGATCATTGCACCTGCTTCCCTGACACATCACTGTACACCTGGTCACTAATGGCTAAAGATACATAAAATGCAGATAACACAGTAAAACAGTCATGGTTTAGCTGAAATCTGTTCAGTCAGTCATACCCATAACCGGGGAGTTTTTAAAGGCCCATACAAGTAGTAGCAGAGATAAACAAAAGCAATTCACCAGACAGCTTCTGTAGTTTTGTGATATTAAACATATTGCATGAGCTTAAACACATTTTGTTGCCTACTTCACATTTAAATCAAAAGGATAATACGGTGGAGCTCATACAGCCATCTATAGCTCAAGCGTCATGCTCTGGATAGCCCTGTTTCAGGTAAAGCTGAGCACAAAGCTGCTTTTAGTAATCACCACATTTTTTTGCAGGATCAACCTGACTCTCATCATGCATATTTTAAATTAAAATTTCAAATAGATGGCAGAAGAGAAAAGCCAGATTAATTAAATCAATAATGCATTGCAAAAAAGGAGAAATCTGTGAGACAAATCCAATACAGCAACCGTGTGGCTGGCTTGCTTTCTTTCTTTCTTTCTTTCTTTCAAGTATTCATTTAAAACTAGCAAACAAGCTAAAATTGAACAAATGTTGCAGTTATAAGAAGCATCTGCCAATATTATGTCAACCATTTCTATCTATCTACTTTATTTTCTTCCTTCTCTGTCTCTCCAGGTCCCTCCTTCCCTCTCTTTCCCTATACAACAAGTCTTATTTTCACTGTGATCTGATTGCAGTGATATAAGCTTTAAGTCACAGGCTCTGCATTTTGCAAAGGTTAAAAGATTAATGAGGTAAAAACACGATCCCTCTGGTTTCTATCTCAGACTCATAAACAAGGATGGTTACGGTGTACCAGAACCTAATCCACAATTGGCCAAAACAATGGAAATATAATTTTAAAACAGTCATGGATTTTATCCAAGAAGGACTCACTCACTGAACATCTGATTCTAACCACAAATATTTTGGTATTTGGTGGTGCTACAAAAGCAAATGTAGCAAGTATTTTACTCCCCCTACTACAAGACACACTTACTGTACATCACGACAGATTCCTGATAAAACCAAGCCTTTATCATACATCACATTATTCATGAGAAGCTGACCATAGTGTCAATGTTAGTTACCAAACAAACAAATACAGTATTATTGGACACATTAACCACAATGTGCCCAATTCACAAAGCTTGTTATTTTAGTGTTCATTTCATGCCTAACATATCATATATTATATAATTTAGGAAATGTATCTTTAATCATACTATGCGCATGGCTAACTAGTAAGGAGTCTAATATTTTTTCACTCATTTAACAGAGTTGTCCTGACAGATTTTCTTTTCTGCATAAAATACCCAGTACGGAGTGTGCACAGATAGTTTTTCTCTCTTTATTAGGATACAGAGTCAGCTTAACAACTACTAATTAACATTTAAAGGGAATCAGAGATTTGGAAAATAAAAACTCAAAAGTTCAGGCCTTTACTATATATATATATATATATATATATATATATATATAACTATAAATATATCAATAAACCATGGGAAATAAACGAGTTCTAGGTCAAACAGTGCAGTCACTTATAAATAAGATATATATATATTTTATATATCCAGTCGTTGTGGAGAAAATAAAAGTCAAAGTGGGTCACTTATATCAGCAACCCCTCTTTGAAATTATCCTTATTTTTCACCAGTGGGAAATCCAACCAACGATTCAATTTCCTTGTTCCTGAACTTTTTTTATTTCACTGTGGCTGCAGTTCGACACAATTTCCTGTATGTCTGTCTTTCTAACCTGTTTTTAAAAAGACCTGAGATGCTTCTTACAAATGTCCATACAAATATGCAGACTGTCCTTTTTACATGTTGTTTTGTAGTATGCCCGATTATTTTATCTTTTAGATTTTATAGTCTTTCTCCCCCATTTAGAATGACTGAGTGCGAACAGCCAATCAGCTTCCAGATCTAGCAGTGTGTTTTGCATAGATGCCTGTTGGAATGCTGAAGTGCTTAACTGTGAATTAAATTTTAAATCAATCTGCCCATAAATACCGGCTTTTTCCCTTAACATTCTAATCTACAACTAATCTGATAACATAAAAATATACTTAAACATACTTTCTGACACTAGTCCAGAGACAAACGAAATCATGTCTGTGACAGGACATCATAATGAAGGCTCAATTCGCAGCTACTGGACAGCAAATCAACAGGAAAGACATGATTGGTCCACAATTCTGTCATCAGCTGGCTCCAAACAACACCCTCCCTCAAAACCAGCCAAACTGCCAACCCTGTTTTAGTTCTTTCCACACCAGCCAATCCACTTCCTGCCAGCTCGAATGACACCCCGCCTACAACAGCAAGTTTAGAGTCTGACTCAATACTACACGGACTAGTCAACAACTGTACATGTCCAGTTAAATTATACAAAGAAAGAGTAAGACCCCAATAAATAAATGTTAGCCAAATAACAATAATTTTAATAACAATAATAACCTTTTCGCTATGTGTATGTCGTGTTTATATTTTAATTATGTTAGGGACTATTTTTCCTAGTGGAAGGTTACCGCCGAAATATCAGAAGTTAAAGGTAATATAGGTAAATATAGGTTTTAAACTTTAAAGGTAAATATAGGTTTTAAACTTTTTTTTTTTTTTTTTTTTAAAGAGAAAATAAATAAATAAATAAATAATTTTCTAATAGCGATAAAGCCCTCTCTGTGTGGGCTCTACCATGTGGTAGATGACCTTGACTCGTCTACGGTTCGGGACGCATAACTCCAGTCACGGTCATCTACCACACAGTAGAGCCCGCATCGACGGGCTCTATCACTTAAATAGATTCCTTTAGTGCGGCCAACCCAACGGTAGCTCAGGACTGAAGGTCAGTATGAGTCTTCTGATCCACCGCCAAACCTGCCTCTCTAAATCCAGGAACTCTACAGCAGATGTTGGCAAGCTACCGGCCCAAGTAAGACAGAAGGCAGCCTTGCAGGTGTACTTTTAGAGCTCATTGGGTGTCTGGCCATTAGGGTATGCAGTGGTGCGCTGGAGTGCCAAAGCCAGTGCTCTTTGTGCAATGGCCAGCGAAGCTCAGCAGCTTCACACAACCATGATGCTCCACTGACTACATGCTTTTACTACGGAAGCCTCTCGGACCCCCATATCCACCAAATTTCATCTCTATACCCACTTGCTTCCATGTATCTTTTAGTGTATAAAGAGTATAAATTACACTTTTCAATGAAGACAGGCAGAATATGACAAATATGGAATTTTGTGTACAGGGCACTTAGTTACGGGGCACATAATTCAGTATTTACCAAATAATTGTTTTGAAATGGCGAGGCAATTACAGGGTTACAGTATGTATGAATTATATAGTGTTACAAAGCATGAACTGTATCATTTCTGGCAAGGGTATTTTGTTATTATACTTTTAAAACATTTTCACTTCAGGGGAATTTCGCCCATGAAAATATTCAAATCACGGCCAAAAAGTAATCTTGTGTGCCTGCAGCTAATACAGCTGTCAGGATCTAACCTCCATGTACAGCGCCGAGAAAATGTGTGTGAACCCCAGTGTTTTACCATGATAGCCTTCTTGAATCTTTTCTTAAATATCCAATAGGTTTTATATTAACCAAAATGATGTACAGTATGAATTACACAAACAATGAGTAACTAAGATTCAAGGTATGTGAAAAAGTAAGTGAACCCCTGGTTTTATCAGCTCAGTTAAGGGGATAATTAGAATCAGGTGTTTAAATAATAAGGTAGATCTTCAGGGGTGAGTTTGGGAGGCCCCACCCTATATAAAGATCAGAAACCTTGTGAGTTTGGTCTTCACCGTACAAGTGTGTGGAAACACGTCATGCCACGATCAAAATAAATCTCTGAGTACCTCAGAAAAACAGTAATTGATGCTCATCAGTCTAGAAAGGGTTACAAAAGCATTTCTAAGGATTTGGTGCTCCATCAATCCACTGTCAGACAGTCTACAAATGGAGAAAGTTCAAGACCACAGTCACTCTACCCAGGAGTGGTCATCCTACCAAAATCTCTCCAAGAACAAACCAGAAAATCACTATTATATCAGAAGATTCTAGAGGAGAATGTCAGGCCATCCATCCGTGAGCTGAAGCTAAACTGAAAGAGGGTCATGCAGTAAGACAATGATCCTAAATATACAAGCAGATCTACAAAAGAATGGCTGCAGAAGAAGAAATTCTGCTTTTTAGAACTGCCTAGTCAAAGTCCGGACCTAAACACCATCGAAATGTTGTGGCAGGACCTGAAGTGTGCTGTCCAAGCAAGGAAACCCTCAAATGTCACAGAGTTGAAGCAGTTCTGTAAGGAGGAATGGGCCAAAATTCCTCAAAACCGATGAGAGACTGACCAACATTTACAGTAAACGCTTAGTTGAAGTCATTGCTGCTCAAGGGGGTGCCACCAGTTACTGAATCTAAAGGTTCACATACTTTTACACACATGGATATTGAATGTTGAATCAAATAAATGTTGAAAAAGTATCACTTTGTGTCATTTGTTTAATCCGGTTATCTTTATCTATTATTAGGACTTAGATTAAGATCTAATAACATTTAAGCTTTAAAATATGTGAAATGTCAAATCCTAAGGGGTTCACAAACTTTTTCTCAGCACTGTACGTTTGGTACACCAGAGTATAGTATTAACCTGACCCACTTTCTTACATCCACTTGGGTGACAGTGATGCAAGGGGACAGGTTAACGGTTACTCTGGTGTGTGCCAGATGTTATTGGAAGTTAGACAAAAATATCTATTGAGGACACAAGGGTGCATTAAACTTCTGAGTTATAAAAAGTTACAAGGTTGTGATGAAAGAGTTACACAGTGAATCTAAACAACAAGGATAGTTGCTATTTACTTTCTTTCAATTTATATATTTTTCACCTGGTTCCTCAAGACAAATTATTTTTTTAATCACATTTTTTAAACAGCTTAACACCACGACCATTTTCTGGTTCACACATCCTTATTTTTAGTCAAATAAAAGCACCTCTGTAGAGTTAAATATGCCATTCCATAGAGTTGCTACTCAGTATCTTGTCACACGCCCAAGGACTTGCTATTGAAACAGAAGAGAAAGCAAATCCAAGTACAATCCTGGGACAACAAACACTCCCAGGTTGGACCCACCACCACATTTGTGGAGATACTCGGGTATCACAGAGTTTATAACCGGTTCAGTTTAATACAGACCACCCAAGAAGGACCAACCCAGCTGATACAAATGAAAATTCCTTAACCTCAGTGTTTAAAGCAAAGCCAAACCAGTCAAAACTGAGCTCATAGAACAACATGGAGTTTCCACTGCCTGTCCATTAACACGTTGGCATGCTTTCTTTGTGTCCTCAAATTCAGTCAAGCAGAAGCAATGACTCGCTGAGATTCCCAGTTACAATGCTACACTATTGGTGCACTAGTATAATATCTCACTCTATACACTTTACACTAATGTATCCTTATATTGAGAATTATGTAATTCACGTTGATATTTATATCTATACTTACTATGTATGGGACCGCTATTGCTCATTCTACTATGAAACAGCGTCCCGAAAAACACAAAAGTTTAAAAAGATAAAAACTATATCTTAAAAAAAAAACAAATGACAGGAAGTGGATTTATGAAGAAAAACCTCGAGCTTACTACAGAGCTTGCTCTTTAGTTAACTGGTATATGTTCGTCTTTAAACCGTATGGTTTGCGGTTCGCATCCCGCCCTTGTTTTTCCATTCCATTCAATTAGCAGAGATGGCAATTCATAAAAGCAACAGCACAAATCCATGTAAACATAACCTCAATGATGCACTTCTACTACAGCCCAGGTTGAAGCAATTTCATTTGGTTCATGTTATGTACCATGGGCCAGTTCAAACACAGCACATTTAATTTCATTATCAAAGTTCCATACCCAAAATCTCATCATTGCGCTGGGCAGGCTGTCACGCAGCTCACACATCTGTCCTTTACTGCATAGAGAAGAAACCATACATTAATGAAGCTTTTTATCAGTTAAATCAAGTAGAAGCATCGAAGCATTTATTTTGTATACTATTCTTGATGTGTTGAGACACCGTGATAACTTCTCAAATCAACATTATAGATGGGCATCACTACATAATGCAACAAAATATCATAATCTATCTATCTATATATACACAAACACACACACACACACACAGTGCCCTCCATAAGTATTGGGACAGTGAAGTCAAAATTGCTATTGTTGCTGTACACTCAAGCGCAATATGAAAATATGATTAAAAGATAAGTATGAGGCAAAAGTACAGAATGCCATCTTTCACTTCTAGCTGTTTCAACGCACATCTATTTACCAATGAAGAATAACAGCACTTTCAGAGTTCCATCCCCCTATTTTATGTAAGCATAAGTTTTGGGACATTTGGCTCATATGTGTTTCTAATTGATCAATGGATGGAAAAATATTATGTTTTGTGTGTAATGCTTTGATGGTACTGATTGGTCAGGTTATGCTTGTCTTCCAATGCTAGGACCAAACATCGCAGCACCTGGTCATGGGGACAAGTAAACACTCCTTGGCTCCTTTACACACCTGATCCTCTCCACCTGCTTTTGCACCTCGTTGACTACCAGCTTCCACAGTTAAGCTGGGGTTGTCTTGTGCCATGTAGGAGGAGCTGAACTGAGACCAAGACCTCCTCTTCCATGCTGAACTTGCCCCATAATATCTCAGATTCGAAGGGCAGCCTTAGCATCTTCCACAGCTTTCTTTGCCTACCATTTACTTCCGGTTTTCAACACAGGTGCTGCCTCTGTTACGAATTTGCCGCGTGAATCTACTAATGTAATTTCCAGTCGGACTTTGGTGCACTTAAACTCCTCAGTTAGAGCAGAGACTGGTAGAGAGACCATTTCCTGACGTATGAACTGATTAAAGCTTCCAGCATCTCAACTGTTGTCAAGGAAACTTCGTACACAGTCAGTGGCCACAGCAGTGTTGGCAGTAGACCAAACAGAAAGCATTAGAGTTTCAGTTTGCCTGGTAAAGCGCTGCTGTCTATGCTCTTCAACCCTTCCACTGCTTGTTGTCTAACTTATCCCACACAAACTGTGTCCTTTTGATCCCTGTCGTACCATCTTCCAAGACTTTTCACTGGCTTCTCAGACACTGTTGGCATTGCCTCACCATTAATGCAGAACCTTAATCTATTAACCTTTACCTACTACTTTACCTTTAATTTTAGAGATGCTCCTTGATTTAGTGGGCTTGAATTGCATTTGTGCCCATTCAGTGTTATTGGTTAACTTGCCCAATAACAGATTAGTGCAGGCTACTGTTGTAGTCATTGTTGTCATGTCATCCATGTATGCTCGAATTGGTGGTAGTCACATTCCAGAAGCCAAGCTCTCTCCTCCCACTACCCATTTTGATGCCCTAATAATTACTTCCTTTGCCATGGTAAAAGCCAGTGGAGAAATGGTACATCCTGCCATTATTCCACCTTCTAGGCATTGCCATGTAGTGTTGAATTCTGAAGTTGAAAAACTAAATTGCAAATCTCCAAAGTAGGCTTTCAGTAAATTTGTTACTGTCATCGGTAGGCTGAAAAAATTTAGTTCTCGTATGCTCCGTTTTGTAGCGTTTCTGTAGGCGCTCAGCTCTACGCAATGTTGCAAGCTTATCTTTTATGACCCTTTGTAAGAGATTGAGTCCCTCCTTCTGACTTTGTTCTGCTCTTCTCCATTGCTTCCTCAGCTGCCTCCTTTCTCTAACTAAGCATTCAATCTACTGCCGTCTAGACTTTCCAGGAATAGTTTGTACTTGTTGCTTCCTTTTTTTAACTCCAAACCTCTCGCTCCCATATGCGTAGATGATGTCCTGCATGTAGTTTTCTCACAAGCTCTTGGCCATTTAACTCCAGCCGTTGAAGTTCTTTTCTCTTTTACACTGGTTCGTCTGACCGGTTTCGCAAGGATCATTAGGTTCATCACTAGTTGTATCCACGCAAGTCCTCCTCATGTCTATGACAGGGGTGCTGATATCCTGCAAACTGTGGTTTGCTTCCTGTCACTGGATTTCATTCGAATGACTTGACTGACTTCGTAAGAAGTACTGATCAATGAGAGGCCCTTGTCCCTTCTCCCTCGAGCATTCTCCCTTGATGAATCTTCAAACCCCTAACCGTTGTCACCTTGCTCCAGCCAATATCCTATATCCATATAATCAAATATGAAGAATTGGGAGCTGTCTATGAAAGAAAAGCAAGCAATTTGGATGCCAAAAGAAAAGAGGAACTCAATTAGAACCATAGCACAAAAGTTGGGCATAGCCAAATCAACAGTTTGGAATGTCCTGAAAAAGAAAGAAACCACTGGTGTCTTCAGCAATCGGCAACGACCAGGTCAGCCAAGGAAAACAACAGCAGTTCATGACAGAACAATGACCAGAGCTGTGAAAAAATAACCCTCAAACAAGCATCAGTGAAATCACCAACAAACTCCAGAATGCTGGGGTGAAAGTGTTATATTTAATATATATATATATATATATATATATATATATATATATATATATATATATATATATATATATATATATATATATATATATACAGTGCCTTGCAAAAGTATTCAGACCCCTGGCCAATTCTCTCATATTACCGAATTACAAATGGTACATTGAAATTTCCTTCTGTTTAATATTTTATTTTTAAACACTGAAACTCAGAATCAATTATTGTAAGGTGACATTGGTTTTATGTTGGGAAATATTTTTAAGAAAAATAAAAAACTGAAATATCTTGCTTGCATAAGTATTCAACCCCTGTGCTGTGGAAGCTCCCAGTTTGCACCGATGAAAGAAATTGCCCTAACAAGGACACAATTACCTTACCATTGGCCTCCACCTGTGAACCATTAAAGTTGCTGTCACATTTTATGGATAAAAACCCCACTGTTGAAGGATCATTGGTAAGGCTGTGAATCTGAAGGAAAATGAAGACCAAAGAGCATTCTACAGAAGTTAGAGATAAAGTAATGCAAATGCATAGATTAGGGAAAGGGTACAAAATAATATCCAAGTGTTTGGATATCCCAGTGAGCACAGTTGGATCAATAATCAGGAAGTGGAAGCTGCATCACACCACCCAGGCACTGCCAAGAAAAGGCCATCCCTCAAAACTCAGCGCTCAAACAAGAAGGAGACTTGTGAGAGAAGCCACAGAGAGGCCAACAATCACTTTGAAGGAGCTACAGAGTTCAGTGGCTGGGAGTAATGGTGCACCAGTCAACATTATCAAGAGCTCTGCATAACACTGGCCTGTATGGGAGGGAGGCAAGAAAGAAGCCGTTACTCAAAAAGTACCATCTGAAAGCACGTCTGGAGTTTGCCAGAAAGCATGAGAGTGACCCAGCTGCGATGTGGGAAAAGGTTTTGTGGTCAGATGAGACCAAGATAGAGCTTTTTGGCCAAAACTCAAAGCGCTATGTGTGGCGCAAACCTAACACTGCCCATGCCTCAAGACACACCATCCCTACAGTGAAGTATGGTGGTGGCAGCATCATGCTGTGGAGATGCTTCTCATCAGCAGGGACTGGGCATCTTGTTACAACTGAAGGAAGAATGGATGGAGCAAAATACAGGAAAATACTGCAAGAGAATCTGCTTCAGTCCGCTAAACAACTGAAGCTTGGGAGGAAATTCACCTTTCAGCAGGACAATGATCCCAAACACAAGGCCAAAGCAACATTGGAGTGGCTCAAGAACAAAAAGGTGAATGTCCTACAGTGGCCCAGCCAAAGTCCTCCCAAGTCCAACCAACCTGAACAACCTGGAGCAAATCTGCCAAGAAGAATTGGCCAAAATCACTCTGACACTGTGTGCAAAGCTGGTACATACTTACCCCAAAAGACTTAAAGCTGTTATTGCAGCGAAAGGTGGCTCTACCAAATATTAATGTGTGGGGGTTGAATACTTATGCAAGCAAGATATTTCAGTTTTTTATTTTACTTAAAAATATTTCCCAACATAAAACCAATGTCACCTTACAATAATTGATTTTGAGTTTAAGTGTTTTAAAATAAAATATCGAACAGAACGAAATTTCAATCATCTGAATTCTCCATTAACAATTCACAGGGGGAAGTCTCTGCTTGATTAGGTAATTGCTGTTAAATACAGTCCCTTGTTTATGACTTACAGGCAGCAGTAAAATTACCTTCACATTACTTGGCATCAGCAGACACCATCTGATGTGTGGGTACACTGTAGTTTACATAACATTTTCTGCACAGATACAGTGCTCAGTGCTTGATTGAAATACTGCAAGTGCTCTGTCATGTGACAGTACACCCTGTCCTGTGGCCTGGAAAACTACTGTTTTTTGTTTAAAAGAGATTTGTTTTTTGCATATCCATGGAGAAAAGCAACATTATCTTGAACCAGCCTTAAATTAAGTTCCTACTTTAGGGAGTTATAGTTGCAGGTTGTCAATTTATCCAGTTGTATTGGAAAGCCTTGATGAAATTACAGCCTTATTATGTACAATTGTGTGTAAACTATTACAAGAAATAATAATAACACCGATACTACTGCTAATAATAATACTACTAATACTTGTAACTGCACTTGCTAATGATAACAATAATTATTATTATTATTATTATTATTATTTATTATTATTATTATTATTAAATGCAGACCTCAATTCGTCAAACAAAACTTGATTCATCAGAAAAAGATTGCTGATTTTCCTAGCTGAAAATCCATTCAATTGTAATTACTAAAATGGTTCAATTGTTAGAAGAGCTAGAATAAAAATTACATTTTGAATGGATATCAGATGAAAGTGGATAACGCTACTTAACATCAGTGGATTATATTCACACATGCACCACTTTCACTTGTTTATTTACCAAATAGCCCTTTCTTCGTTGTCAAATACCATTTTACTTGAATGAGAAATCCCCATAGGCTTAATATATAACAGATGTATCAACTGGGAAAAAGCAGTATATCAATAAAATGGAAGATCTTAGAATAAAAAACACTTTGAAGCAGTGTTTTATCTGACATCCTTTTTTCATGCTACTTTGGCATAGCAACAATTTCAAATCCTTTTTAACTTTCAACTCCAATAAAATACCGTACATCTTAAAAGATCAAATGCATAATTTCCGTGTTTCTTTTATAGAGCATGTACAAATTCCTAACATGCTCCCCCAGATGAATCTCCCAAGTTCACATCAGTCCCTTCATCACTGAAGAATGGCCGAAATATTCATCTTAGGGGCTCCCTTCAAGAATTCGCACGGGATGCCTGGCCAATTCATTTTTCTCTTGTACTACCAGAGGAAATGAACTATAAATTAGATTTAAAAACAAATCACTTTGCTACAGCTCTCCTCCAATATCAATTTACTATTTAGCTTCAAAAGACAACAGTGGTTTTTTTTGTTTTGTTTTTTTGGCAAAAGCTAGCAGTTAATAAAGAAAAGAGATTGAAAGTGTGATTTCTGTAGCTGACGTACAATGATGTTACTCAAGGGACCACATTTCTTTCACATGTAACACGTAAAAAGAAGTTGATAATGAAACTGAATTAACACCACATTTTGGATTAAAACATACCATGAACATTAAGAAAATAAATGTATGCAATGCAGATCAAATAGATAAGGCTCTTTGTTTTTCTTCAAGTTTTGGATGTGTCACACTAATTCATCTCTCTTAATTTGGTTTAAAGACTATTCTGCTTGTCAGATAATTAAAAAAAAAAAAAAAAAAAATAGAATTGTGTACCCCTAAAGAGGAGAATAACCCATTTCCTATTATGGCCATGGCACATCAGCACTGCTACATCTCTTTGAAAGCACACAACATGCAGCAGATCAACTCTGTTTGGATCAGCAAGGACATTCCTGTTAGACAAGCCCTTCTTACCAGTTCTTAAAACATCACTCCTGCTTGTCTACTTGCGGAGAAAGATAAGTGTCTATAATTTGGATGGCACAACGAGATTGCTACAATATACAACGGCTCCAATAACTCTTGTATTATAATAATAATACAAATAATAATAGTAATAATAGTAATAATTAGAAGTAGTAGTCATAGTCGTAGTAGTACTATTCTCTAGTAGACGGACAGAGACCCAATTAATGCAACACTAACACACAGAAATGACTGCTCCTTGGAGAGGTTACTTCAGGCTGTGTGACTGGCGAGTAGCCAGCTTCATTACCAATCCCTCCCTGACCCAGAACATTTTGTACACTTCAGGCACCAGAAGGGACAGATTGTCCACCAACACACACATTAGCGCTTGCATTATCTGAAAAATTACACTTGTCTACTGTGTTGCAGCACGCAACTGCTGGATGCATATCTGTGTTCCAATTATTTTGCAGAACTTGTAGAACTAAACGTCTCATTCCTTGTTAATTATAAAAAATAAAAAAAAACATGTGCTTATCCCAACGTGGGCCCTATTATAAAGTAAGTGCCAAAGGAAAAGGCTTGAAGGGTAATAGATTTACATGGTACAAAATTAGCAAGAATCAAGTTACTTGCTTTAAGGTGTGGTTACTAGTTGTTATGAGTAGTCCCTAGCTTTATGTAATTAAAGACATGTTAAACCCACTTGAAAATGTGCCTTTCTATATTCTTCAAAGAACAATTTGGCATGTGAATATCTTTTACCTTAAACCATGTCCTCTCGTTGTTTAGATTGATCATGTCTAACCTCCAAGTACATCTGGTGCAACCGAGTGTAACCATTAAAGTGTTCCCCTGCAAAACATTTACCCCTAATATATGAAAATAAAACCACTTTTGTATTACGCAGTATTTCTTAAGGATGTATTTCTTACATATACAAGAGACAGAGTGTATTGGGGGACAGGTGGACCTGATGTACTTGACTGTTAGACACGATACTGGGATCTCTATAGAGGCCACAGAGGTGTGGTAAACTTCAAAGTTTTTACCAGGACTGAAACAGAAAATGATACAAACGAATCTAAACAACATAAAGAATACAGTACTAGTTAAGATACACTATGATATTTCACACCCATACCAAGTTTCTCATTAAGTCTAAGACACATGTGGTCTATAATGAAACATTTTAGAGGAGGGAATGAACACACTACAGGCATTCAGAATCAGTTTCAACTTGGACAGCTAGCTTTATTGCCCTGTATAAAATCTTTGAGCGAATATAACAAGCCATTGTTAGTAGAATAGGTAGGGGAAGGCTGAACCCCCTCCTTATCAGCTCATACCTGCCTACCCACAGCTAAAGAAAGGAAGATAATGACTAAGTCTTATAAAGGACCCCATTCACTCCTATATCTAGCTTTGCACCTGTTCTTTAACTTTATGTGCACCAGGAAGGTTTCAGATCTAATTGATTAAAATGTAAACAGCGTGTACTTGCAATTCCCATATGTGGACGAAGAAAGTATGTAAATATTTTTCTAAAGTGGTAAAATAAAAATGACGTTCGTGTCCCATTAATCTGGCTACAGTAACAGGTGTTATAGCTGCAGTGTCCATATGGATTAGACTTAAATATCCACTTTATTTGTACCTAACATTGGCTTGCCCTGATCACAGCCTTGACATAACATGGCGAGGACTGCACAAAGTGTTGGATCGAGGGCTGCTGATCTAGTAAGATTAATAGGGAGAGGATAGTAAGAATGAATGGGTTGCTCAAGTTCACCCCCAAGCTCAATTGGATTGAGTTTTAAGGATTGTGGTGGCAATGGAAGATGCTAAACTCTGTCATTCTCCTCAAACCATTTGCTCATAATTCTGGCACAGTGGTTGAGAGCATTATTGTCTTGAAAGAATCCACTACAATAATGTTGAAGTGCAGCACTGTTTGCTCCACTTGACTTGCGATGATGCTTAAGTAAACTATGTCAGTCGTACCCCTGGCCATAGTAACGATAAGATCCAGGCTATGAGTCCCACACCAGCGCAATGCCAAATCCAATCGGGTAGACTGGTCAGAATAAAAAGGCTAGGAAGTGTATACAGTAATGTATTATAAAGTATAGGTATTTGAGTAAATAAGTATCAACTCAGTTCTCTTGTAATCCTTATATAAGACTCTAATTTGTAATATATGGAAAGATACTAGGAGTAGACAAAAAATTTGAGACATCTCCGTTAACTATGTCAATAAGCTGTCATGGGCTGACAGGACAGCAATCCTTAGATGATGTGAGGAGGCATTATTATTACTACAAACCCTACAGAAAACAGTTCCCTATTTTTTTATGCTTAAGATTACACTTATACTTTTACTGCTAATGAAACTGTTATTAAAAACAAAGTCCATTTATAAATACAGTGGCACTCAATAGAAAGTACCAGGAAATGCATGTTTGAAAAGGTTCTCCTGTTTAAAAACAACAACTAAAAAGTATCGTGGATATAAGGGGATATGGGTGAAAAAACAGCCTGGAGGTGTTTGGGTGGCAAAACCGGTTTACAGCAGTTCCTTTGATATTTTTTTATACCCATCCTCTGCTCTGTGCCTTTCAACAACTTTGTCCCAGAGTTCTTTTGAAAGCGCCTTGGTGCTCATGGTTGAATCCTTGCTTTGAAATGCACTACCCAGCAGAGGGAACCTACAGGAACTGCTGAATTTATTCTGAAATCATGTGAATCACTACAATTTAAGATGGAGGCCACTTGGTGTGTGATTTTGAAGGCGACTGGTTAGACCTGAGCTAATTTAGGATTGCTATTACAAGGGGGGTGGACACATATCCAACCAAGCTTCAGCTTTTAGTTTTTATTTTTAATTAATTTTCTACAAATTTCTAGAATATTTTTTTTTCACTTGAAAATTGCGGGGTAGGATGTGTAGATAAATAAAAAAAAGAAAAAAAAAGCATTTTAATTCCAGGCTATAAGGCAACAAAAGGTGAAAATTTTGAAAGGGGGTATAGACTTTCTATAGGCACTGTATATATATATATATATATATATATATATATATATATATATATATATATATATATAGACACACACACACACACTGAGTTCTATGCAATTCATGGTTTTTGTAATAATTTTTTTCTGTGAGGAATATATATTATATACAAGGTGATTCATAATTGGCCCCACATTGTTGTTTTGCATTGTTTTCAATTCTACTTAAAATGTTGAGATTTTGAGGTGGCAAAATGGTGTGTTAAACATTTTTAAAACCATTATAGCTGACACTTTAGTTCTAGTAGCTTTCTGTTGACAGCTCTGCACAGGCATGGGGAAGGTGATAAGCCTGGGCATGTCTGAGCTGGCTGTGGAAGTGTGCCGGGAGAGAACAGCCAAGGCAGAGTGCTCATTCAGTCCCGTCCATCTCTGCAGGCATGTCTGGGCTTGTCAATGAGTCACAAGTTTGATCCCGTCAAGACCTGCAGTTGCTCAGAACTGCTCACTCTTGTGACTCCAGCAGGACATGCCCCCTCTTGCTTCTCAATGGTGTCATCCAAACTTAGAACAAAACCTTATGTGTGTGTGTATTTACCAACTACGTGCACAATTTTCCTAAAAGTATTTGAAAGATGTGATATAGGCAAACGTTATAGACACAATAAAAAAACTGCAAAATCAGCATATCTGCTGTCTCTTTGAGTGATTAAGTCAGTTCTGTTTACATTGTGATATTTGAATTGTTTGACTGCAATTTATTTTACATATCATAACAGGGAGGAGGGCAGGATGTGAACCGGCAACTCTGTGCACTGCTCCGTAAGTGCAGTGCATCACTGCCTGTTACAATTGCACTGATAAATATTATCTGGCATACTAATTTGCAAGTATTCAACAACAACACACACCTAACAAATGATTCATAAACACTGCTACACCTTAAAATAAAGTTAAGACATGTTACAGTTTAAAGTCCTGACGGTAAAGGACGCTTCAGTCTGAAGACAAAACGGGCTTGTTCAACTGTGACCTCAGTTGTTAGAGCTGACCTTTAATGCTGGACACTACATGTAGCTGTGCCATGAATACCTCTTCTCCCATTACTCCTCTGTTATAATATACACAATTAATTGAAACTGCTTGCCTTCATGTAATCAATAACCGAATGCTTGTTCTAGTTATTTTTTTCATTATTATTATTTATTTATTTGGCAGACACCTTTATCCAAGGCAACTTACAGCTGTTATAGGGCAGTAATGGATTAAATATTTAAATATAATGTAGATTACAGTAAGTGCAAATACTACTAAAATACAACTGATTCCTACCGATTAGAAAGTTTGAAATTATTAAAAAAAAAAAAAAAAAAAAAAGTTTTGTTTAAATATGTAAAGTGGTTTACCACGGTTCACTGTTTTTGTAATTTCTATACAGTGAAATGTTTCTTTGAGGTATTTATTTAATCCTGTTAGGACATCATGAAGCTAGTACAGATTTAAAGTTTTTTTTTTTTATTGTCTGATACAAAAAATAAAGATTAAAAAAAAGCATGTATTTGAAAAGCATTTAAAAGTATTCTTCTGTTTTAAATTCAGTGTTTTATACTGTAATCATTTTAAATGTACATTCCAGACTGATTAACTAACTGTTGGTAAAATCATATCACAAGATGTTAACTAACTGTGCAGGTCAAGTCATTTTACTTCAGTTGTATACTAATTATAGAGGTGTGCAATTTATTTTAAAACAGGCTTGTTTTTATTTATTTGTTATTTATTAAGCCTTTTACAATGTCATCATTTGTTTGCTTACATTTCGGTTTCTATTCTAGTGCATTTGCAATCATTCCGAGTCGTTCTGGGTTCTGTTGCTCACTATTGACTTGGTTTTGACCATTCAGCTCTGTACAGTAGGTTCAACCGGCAAAGTTTAAAAGTAACACTCACAATATTTTGAATGGAATTATGAACGTTATTCAGTCCTGACACTTATGACTTTCCATGTTTCAAGTTCAAAGCCAGGCAGGTATGGAGAAGAACATTTCAATATTAGAGCAACAAAACAAATACATTGGAATGCCTAAATACAAACTTGGGTTTGTATTGAAAACTTCAAAACAAATCCAATGCAATGCTCAAATGCAACCTCAGGGTTTGTCTTGAGAACTTCAAAACAAACAAGTTCAAAACAAATAGTTCAGTGTCAGAATGACACTCTATTACATCTTGTCTATATACCTCACAAAGGTAAATAAATGAGGCATGTCTCAGGCAGATGCTTGGGGAGGTCATTCTTTGGCTCCTGCTGTCTGAGGGTGATTTTAAGTAAAATAGTATAAGCAGAAAAGAAAATGAAACAGTCCAATCTGTGACAGATAAGGAGAAATGGACAGACAAAACATCTGAAAAAAGGGTTTTCTATTTTTTGACGAAGCAACACGTAAAGTAAATGGAAAATAATTTTTCCCCTGTGGACAAGGGAACACACTTTGCAGTGGTTAGCTTTTTCTTTTAAATATATTTTCCTTGTTTGACATTCTTAGAAGTAACTTTGTCCCCCACTAATTTCAGAGCTCACACAAACACAATTATTCCTTGATTTACAAAGACAGTTTTTTTATAATTACCTCTAACTTGGCTTTATAATTTGAGTGAAAGCAGCATTATCCGACTCAAGACTGAACACCACAAAGTTGTTTCTCAATTTCTTTTTGAACTTCTTCACCATAAACAACAAGTTTACTTTTAATTCTCAACATCTCAGACTGGAATCTTTTTTTTTTCTACATCATGTATTATGTAGGACTGACAAACAAGAGTTTGCAACCAAAAATTAATTTGCATCACTCATTGCTATGGTTACCAAGGCTACAGAAACATGGGCTAAAACTGAAATATGATAGTTTCAAATGCACATGTCAAGTACGTTTCAGAGGTAAAGTGTGCCAGCTGTCAGAATGGTGTACATTTGTTGCCATAATAACACAATAACCAGGCCTATCTAAAAAATAAACACTGTACCACTTGGACAGCTTGCTTCCTAAATATTGTGGTAGTGAAAAGATAATCGCCTGCTCTTCAAATACATGCAGATGACATCCCATCTGCAAGACGTCCAACAATTGCTACAGTACCCCACTTTATCCATTTACTACAAGATGTTGAGATATTTGTTCATTTTAGATTAGAAGAGTATCCAGTGCCATATTCATAAAGCATTTACCAGTTTCTAAAAAAAAACCCAAAAAACAAAAGTATTCCTGTTACAAAAGCTTCAAATGAATACTTCAGTAGGTGTTTAGTTATGCACCTTAGATGTTTCTGTAACATGAGCAGTTTTCATTTTACAAAAAAAAAAAAAAAAAAAATCCCTACCTGTCATCCCTAATGGAAATTTCTCTGGTGTACCCTGGTCAGAACTGATGGTTCACTGGTTATCAGCTGTATATAAGTACATAACAAATTCCTTGAAACTGAAAAGTTCTAAAACCAGCTGTTTGTTGTACATTCTTCTATTTGCTGTAAACTTAATTTGCGATTGTATACCTATCCAGTAATAGGTCAATAGAAAATGTTTTATCCAATTCTCTTTTAGCTGGTCAGTTTACTGTCACGATCTGCACTTTTGTGGGGTAAATAACAAACAAATGATACATTATTACCCTGCTGTACTTGGCAGGTGATACAATGAATACGTTTTATATTACCAAAGGTTCAGGATATTAATATCACTGAAATCTGACGATCCCCAAGAGTCGTTCTGCCCTGATTCAAATTGATAATTACGTGCTCAGCATTTAAGAGGGGTGGAGAAGCATCCCTATTTATATCAGATACGTTTCACAGTGGGTCCCTTAAGGACAAATGTTTGAACTTTACAGTGTTGTTCAGATCCTTGTGCTGTTGACTCACTAAAAAAACACTACCGCCTAATTTAACATGAAAATGAGTCTTGGCTTGGCTATAACTCAGCTGGACACAATTGAATTATAACCTTACTGGAATTACTTCTACTATTACCATCAAAAAATACCTTATTTAAATTGGCTACAAACTCAAAACACTTGTGATCTGTTTATAGTGCAAGAGAAGAAAGAGGGGACTGTTGAGCAACCTGCAAAACTGTGACCTAGCAGTAATGTGAGACATTAAATAAATGCTCGGAGCTGCAGAGGGTTTTTTTAATCCCCCACCCCCTTTTTTAAAAGATTTATTTTAAGGAAGTATACTAATGCCAGTAAATAGTTGCAGTCTTTATATATTTAAAATATAAAGCAGACAGTGCAGTTTGTTGTACTAGGGTTTTTAATTGCAATACTGAATTGTTTTAACAAGCTGTAATTAAACCAAATACATTATTCCTGACATATTTTAGCATATGGAATAGGCAAACCCAAACTTGGCAGCACCGTCTTTTTATACCACATTAATTCAAGCACCAGCCCCTGATCTCAGACCTTGCTATGCAACTGAACTCAAGCCAGCCTTTAACCTTTAACCAGAAGCAGGTTGCTATGGGGGCGTTGCCAAATAACCAGTATATAAACACTTTATAAATTAAAGAGCATCTCGAATTCTAAACACATAATTAACTGGAAGGGGTTAAAATGCTGGTGAAATATTAATAACAAGAGGCCAGCGCAAGCCCTGAAAGTCCCGTTAATAGCTTTCTCTCGCAGCTTTTGTACTCTGAATGGAGTGTGGACAACTGCTGTTTGCAGAGGAATCGAGTGCTTGAAGCGGATCTTCTATAGCTTCACAAGGGGGTCTTTTGTCTCCTGTGAATGTTTAGTGCCACAGATATTAGGGCCTGGTCTTTGAAGGGGCTAGGTGGTGCAGAGGAATACATTATAAGCCTTGTTATGCGTTTCACTGGTTTAGCATTTGGTTCAGGTCTGAGTTTAGTTTCCCCACAAAAAACAGCCCACAAATTGACACAGTTGGGCACCATTGCAGGCAGAGGAGCCAAGATAGGGATGGAGATTAGACTATCCTCTCATCCCCTAAGAGGGTGCTCCTTCCAGTGCAGAGCAGTTGAAGCACATTGGCAGGGGGCACAGTTATTTTCTTACAGTATATACTGTACTTGTATTTCTGGTCGACAAAATTGCTTTTAATAAAACCAACAAGAGGTGCTTTCAGGAGCTACAGTCCCTATATATAATTACAGTTGCTAAAACAGAAGTAACCAGGGTCCATGGCTCTCCTTTGGGAACTCCCCAAAAACAGATCAGTGTCTGCATGAATTTGGTGGCCCATAAGTAATGTTCCCATTCCTCAGATCCAACAAGCAAACACTCCACTTGCTGCCCATCGCCAACATGGGGAGATATTGCATGGAAGGACTTTCCTTGGCTGTTAGAGGAATGGACAAAAGAGCAAAACAAGCAGAAAGCAACTGACACAGCTTTTAAGACTGAACTGAATACATAATTTGAGGAATTTCATTGTGTAAGCTTGGAATGCCAGAATGACGTTACTGCAGTCTCTGTAGTGAGCAGAAAGTTAATAATTGACAACCTGCAGAGCAAAGCCACCCTGGTGTGTATCTTCTAGTCCTGCTAGCAACATAAAACAGCCATGTGTGCAGCATCCTGTTTAATTAGTCAGACAATTACAGCAATGGTCATTCAGAAAAGATTGTGACAAAAGATCATTACACTGAAAAGGGTTTACTGTAACATAGAACATAGGCTACATCGCCACTAGGTTAGCTCACACATTACAGTCTGCTTAAAGTATTCATGTTGTGTGGACAATGGGCTGTTCTGAAGAACAGACTGCACTGCAGATTTCCACCAAGCTCCCTTCCAGAACAATTCAAACACCTTGCAGAATGTTCTCATTGAATCCATGATGAGAGGCGCTTACATGCTGAGAGAAGGTAAGCCACTTCGGTAAGTGTGAAACAGAGAATGGTACACAGGTCTTAATTAAGTGGCTAGACATTGCATGTGTGATCACCCGCCTCCACTATTTACCCATGCAAGGATATGCATGCCCAGCAGGGAATCACCAAAGCACCACCATCACCGTGCAATATTTGATCCCATAAAAACACAGTGGCAATGCCTACCTGCTGAAAGCCATTTCTTTTTTTGTAGAGCAGGAGGTGAGCTTTAAATTCATCTTTCTGTCTATTAAGGAAAAGGGAATCTTTCCAATCCAACAGAAACAGTCTTATCTTAAACAATCTAAATCAAATTAATCCTTAAACTGCCTACATTGGCGGGTTACAACTGTACTAGCCAAACAAGTGTCAGTCAGTCACAGACAATTTAGTTATCCTAGGTTAGTATTTCTGCCAATTTATTTAGTGCTGAAAAAGTTACATTTATTTATTTATTTATTTTTTTTAAACCACACCAGACCGCCACTTTAAATACATTCTGTGACTAACATGTTGTGAAGGCAATATTGCATGCCTGTGGTGTTAAAATATCCAGCTTGGGTTTGCATTTGGAAATCTTTTTTCTCTAATCAAGACAGGATTACTGTAGGCTGCAGATGAAATCAGTACTGGATGCTTTAAATATATGATGTACACATAATAAAGGAATAAAAACAAATAACTGGACATTTATTAGATTAAGCAATAAGGGCATTTCAGGATTTGGCAAGACTGTCTCCATCTTAAAATATGTGTTTTTATTCCTTAGCACTCAAACACACGGTCAACGTCCAGATTCTTAAAGCTACCATGTCCCACAACGATACTCTGTTGTATGCTAGTGTTCATTTTCTTTCATAATCCTCCGTTGCAATTGTATACCTCTTACTGTTAAATGAGTTATGTCTTGTGCATTCTTTGTATGCCAACCAATCTCTAAGATAAGATATTATGGGCCATATATTCAGTGTTACCTCCAGCCTTTAATTCATCCAAAAAAGACCTTGAGAGTGCTTAAGAGACCTTGGACTGTTACTTATTTGATAGGTTCTAGTTTTGTAAAATGAGCAGACATTGTACCTAAAGTGAAAGACTGGAGTAAACACTTTGAAAATATGGCCTTGTGGCAGGCTGGCGAGTGAATAGAGGCCCAGAGACAGTTTGCAGTTTTCAAAAAAATACTAATTTTATTATAAATAAACAAAAATAAACATGCACAAGGGCAAAATAACAGATACTCAAACACAAATAAAGCAAAAACAAAACTCACAAAAATAAAGGTTTCCAGGCTGGGCAATGCCTTCACTGGTTTTAGCAAAATTTAAAAAAATCACACACACAACCACAAACACCAACCTGCTTCCTCAGCTCCCTCCTCCCAAATGAGAAGCAGAGGCCTCCTTTTACGTCAGGTGGCTGGGCGCTGATTGATCGTTAATTAACCTAATCAACTAATCAACCCCAGCCACCTGAACATAATAAACCCAGGCAGGTAGGGTAAATTAACCCCATCCTTGCCAATTTAAAAAGGGCAGAGCTTTGCTCTGCCACAGGCCCTATAAGTCATTATGTTTCATAGGAATGAGGAACCCAGAGTATAGCTGGGGAACATGCCTCACACCAGAGTGAAGCAAAACATGATCAGATAGACAGGTCCTAAGTGTTATTTACCCCAGCAGGGATATGCATCCCCAGTCGGTAATTATCAAAACACCACCACCCCCACCACCACTGTTTCTCTCCGCTGGTTTCAACACAATGCAATGGGACAGATGCAAATTACAATGTTTGCCAAGCTGATTCAGTGTAAGCACTTTTTATTACAGTCCTATATGCATTTTTTCCTTAAAAACACAATTTTTACATTGACTGATAAGGATTTTAACCTTTCACTGGTTTGACCTTTCTTTGCTTCTCTTTGGGCTCTTCAAGTTTGTTTACCTCATAGTGTTATCGTTATTTACAACATTAGCTGTTTGAATAAGCCTCAGTAAGACCACGGAGTTGGATTGCTGTTGTGTCTGTTTTTGCATGGCTTATGCAAAAAGCACAGGGGATTTTAGGCCTATTGTTTGGTTGGCACTTGAGACTCTAAAAATAATAGAACTCTCCCCAAAGCAAACACTGCCAGTGAACAATACATGTAATCGAACCTCTAGTTCTTTATCCAACTAAAATACTGTACATTTGTGTTCCAGTTAAGAAGCACACTTTTACTTTGCAATTGTGATAATGTCCTTAGAAGACTAAAGCTTCCCTATTACGTACCTTAAAGTTGCCATTGTTACATGAGATGAAAATGCCTGGCCAAACCTTCAAGACCTCTTTAAAAGTTTGTTACACTTCTCATTCTTTTATAGATCATGGCATGACAGCTCCACAAGCACAAAATTGAGGTTCTTAAACTACATTAACTCCAGGGTTGCTATGTATTGAAGGAGTCCAATTTACAGTAAGAAAAACTTGGTAAAAGGTGAGAACGATAAAGAAATTTGCTGGGGATTACCACCATTTACACAAAAAAGCAACGTTCCTGTAAATGTTGCCAGGGGTGTTACGGGAGGAAACAGCCTTTCCACTGTCAGGACTGCCCTGGCTGGAGGAGCCAGACTGGGAGCCATTAACAGCTCCGCTGACAGCATTTCTGCTCTCAGCTGGGAAGCTGCCGGCAATGCCACCAGCAGCAGAAGTTTGGCAGGAACGTGCCGCACAGCCTTACAACCTAGGAACCCCTTCACTCCTCTGTTTCTGGCCCAGGAATATTACTAGGACTTTCGGGATTTTAAGGGGAGAGGTGGCCGTGAGGCCATGTGTGCTGTGCACAAGGGGGGAGGTATGTGGTAGTGTACCCCGCCCATGTGTGTTTTATGTGTTATATGTTTCATTTGGTGTGTTAATGTTGGTGTATAGGTATATAAATGGGTCTGTGTAAGACACGAGATGTAAAAATGAAATTTGTATTTAGACACAAGGATGGCATAATCACTTCACATGCAGATTAAAAGGGATATTTGTATGGAAGCACAGGAAGTGCACAAATTAGTTCACGTGCAGTTGTACTGAGAATCCATATTGAATGATTGATTAGCAATCGAGTCCCGGTACACCTGCATAAAAGATGCAGTGTTTCACTCACTCAGGGTTGTGTGTTCGTGAGTGGAGAATGGGTGCGGAAAGGAGATTAAAATAATAAATAATTAAAAGATAGCAAATGCTACTTGTGCAAGAGGAGTCGCAATATACTTGTTTAGTGTTCGTCCACCGTTTGTTTTGTCTGTTCGTTTAGCCATTGTGCCGTTTATTTTGAGTGTTTTGCTTAAACCTTTTATATTTACAATAATTATTTACACTATTTATCAAAATGGGTTTACATAAACAGTCCCTATCTAAACATTCATTAAAGCTGTCCTAAAGTTTTGTGAGCAGGGCCAATTAACATTAGCAGCATTGTCACTGGTACTCCCTGTAATGATGTGGAATCATTTTTTGGTTCTTATGTGCACCTTATACTTCAGTTTGGAGTACGCAGATATTTTTGAAGACAATCGTATAAAAGTTGCTACGTCCTAAGTCCTATTCTTTAGCTCAGACATGCAGTCCAGTCATGTGATTACATATATATTTTTTCTCTGGAGAGCTTGTTCTTGCTCTCACACCTCAAGGGTTCTCACAAGGCTTAAGTCATCATTGGCTTTTCAGTTCACCCGAAACCTACCTGCAGTTCCGTAATCCCACTGACCTGAACTCAGACTGTTATTGTTAGCAGTGGTGCCTATGATGTCATTCTCTGTAAAGCATGCTGGGTGAGGTCATGCAGCGTATTCAAACTGTGCAATGTGGAGGTCAAGAGATTTCAGATATCTGGCCTCAGGTCTTTCGTTTCAACAAGAAACTCTTGGATTACTGTGTTGGGTGGATTGTTAGAAATGAAGGCTTCAAGCCATCTTGCCTTGTGCCCTCCTACCACTCCATCTATTGCACAAAACATACTGGATCCAAAATATTAGAAATATTATTTATTTTAAACTCTGGGTCCTTATGCAAATATAGTGCGGTACTACAGCAATAAACTGCAGTACAGATTTGTTTTCAAAAATGTTAGTGCAGTAGCACTTTTTCAGGGAAGAAAGAAAATGAAAACTGTTATTATTATAAAAAAAAGCTAGTAAGAAACACTTCAGGGACATTTTAAATGAAATTAACCTTACTAGTTGTTTGTTACTTGCATGCCCATGATAACTTAGACCCTTGTTCCCACTACAAATATTCTTGTCATCAAGATGTCCCACTTGTTTCTGACTTTACACAGCTACACCCTACTAGAGAAGCCTGAAAACAACTTCTGGAGCATGTTACACACATATAAAATTAAAAACACAATAAAAATGGAATGCTCCCAATAAGCAACAATTGCCAATATAGGTTGGATTGGGGCCATGCTGACTTTAGCTGCATTGCTGCAAGGTTAATTCTATCATGTGATTAGTGCACAAAAACGATTGATTCCCAGTAATAAAACCTTTCTATTAAAAACAACCTAAACATTGTTCATGATCAACAACTACTGAGAATCAATGATGTCATTCTATAGGCATACACACACCAGTGGTAGCTTGTCATAAGAGGCTATGGAGGCTGTCTGATCATATTTACAAATGGTCTGCAAAGTTTATAAATTTCCTTTACCATACTGCTCTGTGCTTTCCAATAATTCACTATGCTTTATTAAACTTTGCTATGCTTTCACTATGGGACATTTGACAAGGGGTCTGCTACCTGTATGTGCTTTGTCTCCAATCTACCTTGAGACATTAAACTGAGTGTTAAAAGCATGTAATTACCTCATACTGGAATATAGCAAAAGTTAATACCAGCAGGTGTAAAGATTTAATGAAGGGCGAGATCAGATATATACTGGGCACATACCTAATTTGCATAATCTGAATAATGTAACAATTGCTTTATCAAATAATCAGTGTAAAACTGAAAACGAGCAACAAAAATACCAGCCAGTTAACCCCTGCAGGGGTGTGTCATTAGATTTCTGATTGCAAGACGCTATTGCAGGGTGCATGTTTTGATTGAATCCCACACATCCATCCACTATATAGGCTTCAAATGCATAGTATGAAAGAAATGCTAAGAATGTCTTAGCATTTTCATTTTAAATGCTACTTACATGATACCTGGAACTACACTAGGGTAAAGGAATCTTGCAGGCATTGCTTTCAGAAAGCACTTTCATGGTCATTTTACCTGAAGAGCACAATTGTTTTTCCTGTCAGTAACCAGCTTCCCCTGGTGACTGCTTTACAGCCAGTAAGATTATTGACCCTGAAGATTTCCTAGAATGTTTTTCATTCTTCGTTTTTCAACTTTTGAATAATGGAAAACTGACTGGTTCACTTTCACTTTTTACTTTTCCAACTCTCCAATAATGGAAAACCAAAAGATGCCACTGGGACTGGAAAAGCTCCACTTGCGACTGAGAGACTGAGCCAAAACCAGGTGGGAGCAAGAGAAACAGTGGCAGTGACACATGCGGCTGTTCAGTGGGCAAGCACACAAGCAAGTGGAGCAGCAACGCTGTGCTATGGACCACGACAGGGGAGGCAGAGGGTGAGTTGGCTGCACCCCCTGTTTGAGTTGCACGTGGAGTACAAGCGTGTTTCTAGCCCTTTTATATTAACAATGAAGACTTTGAAAAGTTGGAACTCTCTTTCCCTCCCCCAAAGTAACATCTGTTAACATACTCTGAAAACTCTTGGCAGAGCGATGCCAGATCTCACTGGTTTGGGGCAGCTCCAACGTGCTACCTGTCTTTTCTATGTCTTTTGTGAGCTACAAGCACTTAAAGTACAGCAAAACAGGAGAGTTACTGCATGACCTTTGTTTTTATTTCCAGTCAAGGACAGTACTGGACAAGCACGTCCTTCTTTCAGGAAGGGATACCACTTTATGGTGTTACAGGATCTGAGAAGTACCTGGAACCTGTTTGGAACCTGGGATTATGGAAACATTTTTTTGGGGGGGGGATCCCAAGAAATTCGCTCTGTATTTTCACAAGGATTTATGGAGTGAGTTGTGAATTAGATAAAGTTGAATGAACGTTTCTAAGGCAGCGGATGGTTCCTGAGGTTAGTGGGGGGAATGTACTTCAAGAAAAAAGAAAAGAAAAAAAAAATCCAGTTCAATTAACTCACAGATGTGTCAAAGAAAAATATTCAGCCCTTCGCTTGCGTAAAAAAAAAAAAAAAAAAAAAAATAACATTGGCTTCCATGGCCGACATTCCAAAGTGTGCCTTTGAAATGAAAACTATCAAAGGAAAAAATCTCCTTCAGCATCAAGCCTCACTGGAGGCTCGTGCTGTAGACATTATACAGTCCAGTACCAACAGACCAGCTTGGTGTAAAGGTATAGGGTTTACTTTACATCTCCCTCTGACCCTCATCAGCTATTTCTTCCCTCGTTCTTTTTTTTTCCAATTGTATTTTCTTCGAGTCTGTGCTGAATGTCTAAGCTACTGACAACATATTAGGAACTGTTTTAGGGAATACTCTGTTTAGAACTGTTTTGATAAATCAATTTTTCAGTTAATGAAACCGTTCTCAACTATTGAGAGGGTCAGACAGTCCTTAAAGATTCCTTAAAACAGTCTGTTTTAAACTGTTTTATGAAATGTTTTTTGAAGTCTGTTTTGACAAATCAAGTTTTCAGTTCATAACAGCTTTCTGGATTGTTTCTTAGGGGGTTATAAGTGTGTCCTCACTTTTAAAAGCACTGTTCATACAAAGAAATGTTAAAAAAACAGTCCTTAAAAAAAAAAATTTCAAATAAAGTTTTGTGAATAGGATGTGTGGAAAGTGGCAATGTGATGCCATGCCGCAGTGGTTCACCATGCTATTAGTTCCACTGCAGGATCGAGGGGTCCAAGTGGAAACAAAACATATCGCAAATAGGTCTGGTTTTTGAGGTGGTTTAGAATTGTCTAGTTCAATTACATTATTACCTCAGGAATCAAATACTTCCAGTTCTCCTGGCATGCCCCATGCATCAGGAATTGTCTCTGTCCAATACTGAATATTTTGTATTTTACTTTTTATAATACACTGGCTTTCATGACTAACATTTCAAAGTGCCTTTGAGAAAAAACTGAAATAGCTTGGTTGGTTAACTGTCCACCCCCCTTGTACTAGCAATCCCAAATTAGCTCAGGTGTAACCAATCGCCTTCAAAATCACGCACCAAGTTAAGTGGCCTCCACCTGTGTTAAACTGTAGTGATTCACATGATTTCAGGATAAATTCAGCAGTTCCTGTAGGTTCCCTCTGCTGGGTAGTGCATTTCAAAGCAAAGACTCAACAATGAGCAACAAAGCACATCACCCAAAGAACACCATCCCTACTGTAAACCATGGTGGTGGCAGCATCATGTTATGGGGATGTTTCTCATTGGCAGGGTCTGGCACACTTGTCAGGATAGAAAGGAAAATGAATGGAGCAAAGTACAGAGAAGTCCTTGAGGAAAACCTGCTACCCTTCTGCAAGAAAGCTGAAACTGGAACGGAAGTTCACCTTTCAGCATGACAACGACCCAAAGCTACACTGGAGTGGCTAAGGAACAAAAAGGTAAATGTCCTTGAGGGCCCAGTCAGAGCCCCGACCTAAATCTAATCGAAAATTTGTGGCATGACTTGAAGACTGCTGTCCAACAGCGCTCCCCAAGGAAGGTGACAGAGCTTGAACAGTTTTATAAAGAATGGTCAAATATTGTCAAATCTAGGTGTGCAAAGTTGGTAGAGACCTATCCCAACAGACTCACAGCTGTAATTGCTGCCAAAGGTGCTTCCACCAAGTATTAACTTAGGGGGGTGGAGACTTATCCAATTATGATCTTTCAGTTTTGTATTTTTAATATATAATTGTTTTCTCAATAAAAACTTTTTCCCCTTAACAGTGTGGAGTATGGTGTGTAGATAAGTGGAAAAAAAATCCTCATTTAAATGCATGAAACTCTGAGGCACTGACACAACACAAAGTGAAAAATATATATACTGTATATATAAAAGCTAAGCTCCAATATCAGTACAGGCATCAAGCCCATTAAGCTGGAGTGCAACGGCACTATATAATCCAGTATCAACTAAACCATTTTATGAAATCTAATAGTTTACATTTTACTTACAATACTTTTTTGGGGGATTCCTAAAACATAAATAAACTAAAAGACATTAAAGTCAAAATATCTGTTATTGAATTTTACAAAATTGTATTCAATGTTCCTAAAAAATACTAAAAGTAAAGTATATATATATATATATATATATATATATATATATATATATATATATATATATATATATATATATATATATATAGTATTACACTCAAATTTTGATTAAAGCAAAGTAAACCCAACATTCTTTAGTTTATGCTAAAACAAATTTTCACTATTACAAAATTGACCCAAATGGTGAATGAAATTAAAATCAGCCATGTAGTTTTCTCTGTCTTTTGAAAATCGCCATATTGTTTATGTTTCCCTTTTTTTTTTAAACAAAGTATTACCTCCTACCTAAAAATGAAAGAATACACACATTTTCTTAATGTGTATCAATCTGGTGGAACATGTACCAGGGTTCAAAACCAGCAGTAATGCTTTTTTGTCATTTTACTTTTCTATCATCATACACTTTCAAGACCCTTTATCCTCAGTTTTTACTGAAACATTCCCAGGTTTAACAAAAGCTACAGGTCAGTATTTAATGTTTTTCACCCACACAAAAAAATGGCCCATTTTGTCAAGTGAAATTACTGATTTACACATGAAAATCCATAGATTTACATTCCATAGCTATATTTATACAAATAGAAAATGTGTTTTAATGTAATATGCCTTTTTAACACACTGCATTTAAGTAGTGATACAATTTAACTTCAGCAGCTTTACACAGTTTGCACTCACAATCACTCCTGATATTTACCTGGAATACAAGGAAATTCAATATTGTATTACTGCATTTATACAGAACCCCTCCACTTTTTGTTATAAACACTGAAATAGGGGCAGTTAAAATGTCAGTGATATTAATATTAAGCAAGAAAGTGAAAATGAAATAACTGATAACCATGTGTGTTAGAGTGGCTTAAACATTATACTTGGGAAAAAGAATGCACCTTGGTACCCAGCAAAAGGGAAGTATAAGCACTTACTACAATGCTTCTGTGAAGGTGTAGCATATACCATATTCATCACCATGATTTACTGGTGTTACATTTTTACTGGTGCTACCTTTTTTTCTGGCATATCTACTAAAAGCAAGTACATTTTAAAGATACTGGTTCTATTATTTTACAAGGAAGTGAGGACAAAAAGTATCTTTTATAACAGGGTGCCTAACAGTGGAGTTCACAGATACCTGTGGAACTCTTTCTCTCATCTGAATGAATGGAACTCAGCTCGCCAGCTCTACAGACATGTCCCAACTAAACCTCACAGGTAAATTACAGAGCTGTTTGTTATATTCCAGCTCAGAATGGGCTGACAAGGATTTATTCCTCAGAATCATACGAAAATATAAAAAATAAAAGTCTACTCAAACCTTTTTGCACCAAGTAGCATATTTACAGTACTTTTCTATTTTATACCCCCAGGGGTTTTGTCATTGAAATCATCACTATAGCAGATATTACACACATCTCTAAGGGTATCAGTTTATCATGCTTATAAATATAGTCAGCATGCTTTTTTTTTGCCCTTATGCCCTTGCATTATATTTTTTTGCTGTGTCATCTCATCTGTGTAACTATAGGTTTTATACTAGTAGCCCTTTGAAAAAAATCACCTAATTTTGTTGGCTATCTGCTTTCAGAAGCTGTACATTTCACAGGTTACTATGATCATTTGTTACCTCGAGGGACATACGATGGGTATATCAGCCTCGTTCAGTCCTATACACCTTGTGCTAACAAGAACCCAGACACCCTCTCTGTCAGCCTGACAAATGACCACACTGCTGCACAGGATGGGCAAACAACCCTAGACCTGCAGCCAAGCACATTATAGCATTGGGCTTCAACTTAATAGCCACTTTGGCGCCAAACACTAAAACTGCACCATGTTTACTTAGTTGCCTCACAAAACCCTCGGCGGACATAAAGTCAATATTCAGTAAGTGTATGTGTGCTGAAGAGACTGCAGTGCATTTTTTTCTGAACTTTTGCTGGTTTCCCTAGAAACAGACGAGCAAAGTTCACCTCTTTTGGGCCTGGTCTGTGAAAGGGATTGCACAGAAACCCACTGCTGACTCAGAAACCTGAGGCTGCTGGCACCACTTTCAGACACACAGTGCTCTGGTACCAGCTGCCCATGAGATCGCATCATACTGATTACTCTCATTAGGAAATTATGGCCATTATTTGGTGTAGTGGAAATGGAGGGGTTAAACCCTCTCTTCAACTTAAAACTAAAAGTCTCTTGATGAGAAACAACAGAACACAATCAGACGCTGACTGTTGTAAAAGTTACAAATGCATTTTAATTTGCAGATTGTCATAATTCTCCATTATATGTTGCTACCTGGAGCTTTTAAATGTCAAAGGTCTGTATTTTAATCTGTGCAGGCGTGTCTGCCTGTTGGATATAGTGGTCTTAATACAGAGTCTTAAATCTTTGGGGGGGGGGGGGTTGTTAAGAGCATGGGTCTGATTTAATTTCTTTGTTGAAGATTGCTAAATTACTGCCAAAGAAATATTCATTGTAGATTTGTAAAAGCTTTTAAAATATTATTCCCCACATGGGATTCATACACCTGTATTTGAGGTTAATGTATTTTTGGTTATAGCTAAAAGCAGCTGTCTTAAAAGTGTATGATGATATTAAAGTAAAATGACAGCATAGCATTACTGCTGGTTTTTAATCACGTGTACATGCACCACCATAATTATATAAAATTAAGAACATGTATGTATTCTTTCATTTTGCAGAATGTTTTGTTGCATGTACTGGCAAACTAAATTCTCAGCTCAGCTCTTCATTCAGAGATCAAACTCTGACACTGGCTCTTCTATAAAAAACACTTTGGTGGATCAAGCCCATGTTACACAGATCTATGACAGGCAACTAGTACTGAATAATACCACTCCAGAATTCAGGTGAAAGCACCTTAACAAAACCAACAGTAATTAATATATGAGGAATTCAAAAACCTCAAAATGATTGCAAAAGTGAGAATGAGGGAGAACCCACTTATAATGTATCAACAAATACAGTAATACACAACACTACTTTAAATATTTAAAAAAAGTCAAACCACCTTATGGGGCATGACACCATTACATTTAATATTAATAAGAAAAGGCAAGATAAATCATTAACCGAAAATGGGAAAGATTGCAGTGGTCTGGTTTAACTTACTACCAACAATCTCTCCCTCTGCGTCGCCGCTATCTGCAAGTGTACTGCAGTGGATTTGTGAACGGCTGGGGAGAGGTAGGGCCTGTGATATTAATCCCAGGGATGGCAGTAAGACTGTGCAGACTTCGAGGCTGCTGTGATTAATGCTGGTCGAGAGAGCTCCTTTGAGTGTCTGCACGCGATTCTCTTTACAGGTCGGATTCCCACCTCTCAAATGTTATTCAAAATATTTACTGCACTGTAACAGTCCAGGGCTTTCATTCCTCTATTCCCCAGCGCGTATCAAAGCACTATCAATGGCTCCAGGAAGCATTAGTGACAATGCAACAGTAATAGGTTCCTTTCTTCTTTCTTGTTTAGCTCATTTGTTCACCAGACTCTACTTTTTTTTTTTTTTTACATACATTTTAAAACACTTTGGTGCATTTTATCATGAAAAGTGATCCATGATCTATAACTATACAACACTCAATAGTGGTACAGTTTGATGCACTAAAACGGATAATCACTTAGATTAGAAGTCCTTTTTTGAATGCCTTTTATGTGGAAAAAGTTCGGATTTGTATTCTTAAGTATAGTTGTAACGTGTGAAGGATCTCCTAATGATCTCATCAAGAGGAATGTGTGTTACTGATTAGGCACGCGATTGACAATAATCTTCCACAGGGCTGAATGTGCTAGTTAAGAAACAAGTTCAACATGAAAAATGCAGATAAAAATATGTTCTGCTACAGTGTTACCTGGTTTATTCTAAATGGCTCTCTGTTATTATTGTTGCTCCCCTGACTTTCTTTTTTGCAGTGTTATGAGTGCTGTTCATAATCCCAGTTCCACACTATTTCAGGTTCTAACTTTATTTTTTTTTGCAACCAAGCCCAACAAAGCAGGATTAGATTCAGGTGCACAGTTATGTAACAGCTTGGTTGCTGCACTAGCTTCATACCATTACAATCATTTCCACTGCCTTTGCACTTGGTGGCATCTGTTCAACTGATCGCAACAGCAGCTGGTCTAAATACTGCTACTGAGAATTCAATTAGTACCAAGGTTTGGAGAATCAAACTATGTATGATTTCCTACTGACTGGTATTGTTTGTAAAAAGAAAACATCCCAGTTTCCCTCACTATCTATTTTTTTTATAGAATTGCTACCAGTTGTGAATATGGTTTCAGATGGTATAGAATGCATCCTATGTAAAATAGGCACCTCTTGTATGCCACAAACCGCCTGTATACTACAGTATCAAAATCACCACAATATACTTACTGAATCTATTACTTGAATATAATCCCACCCCACAATTGATATATAACACACAGATTTTCTGTGAATTTGTTCAGAATATATTTAGAAACTGACAGCGTATGTGGTGCTGTGTGGAGGTGATTAGTGATCAGCGTGCGTCACTGACATATGAGTCTGTTCTCAGAAACGCACTGCCTCCTTACTGTACTGTATCACACTTACACAATAGCAGCTGGCTCACTCTGTGACGGCTGCAGGCACTGGAGAGCCTGATAACCAATCAGCAGGGCCCTGTCAACACCTGGGCCAGCTCCCTGTAACAGGAGCCACACATTTCACTCCAGGAAAAAACAGAAAGTACCAATTATTATGGAAAACCAATACCTTTAACCTTTACCAAACCCTCCTCATTTTCCAGTGTCGCAATTTACTTTTCATATCTGCTTTTACTTGTGAAGAAGAAAGAATTAAAGAAACAAAGGCAAGTATGGTACACCCACTCCACCATAATGTACCAATGGTCAAGTGATCTACATACTGCTGTAATTTAAATTGCTAAAATGGGTACACTAAAGAGACACAAGCATTGTTGTTTAATTTCATAACCTTGGTAAACAGTACTGATAGACCCCAATATTGTAGGATAGAGGGTGTCCAATAAGTTAGGCATCATAGGTAGACATATTAGTTGAACAGATTCAGATCATTTTCATGTGTGGCAACAATGGGGGTGTGATAATATATGTATGATATTGCCTACGATGCTTGATATGACACATCCTGTATATTTAGTGATGTAGAGAAACAATTCTAGCAGCTGGTATTTTCAATTTTGTCTCGAACATTGGCATTTATTTTTGTAATTATTTCTATCATTTGGTATTATGTACAGTACATTGCCTTTTCTTTTCCAAATAGTACTCCAGTACCATGCGAGAAACTGTAACAGATATCAAGTTATTTTCCTTCAAATTCCCAAGACTAAACTTGTAAGACTGGTAGAGCATAAAGGACACTTGACCCTGTCGTGTTGGATGCCACAGAAACCATTTGGAGCTGAACAACCCCATTATTTATATGGTTAAACGTAACCATCCAACAACAAGACACTGTAGGACAGTGCTGCAAAATACTCACCATGTGGACTGCTTAATTCAACAAACACATGGATCTCATTTTGTGCAGTCCTTTGCTCTAACAGCATCCAACAGTAAAACAGTCAAGACAAGAAAAGTGGGTTTTACCGCAGTGCCATGACAATTATCAGCTCAACAGCCGTCTTTTTTTAGATAAACCGGTGGTCTGAAGCATTAACTTGTCTTTAGAAAGACACAATTAGCATTACCAATCTGACAGTCCTGTGGTATGTGGACCTGGAAACTGAGAACGCTTGACTATGACCAAAAAACAAAAATCACTATGTAATTAAAAGAAAGACAAATCTTACCTTACAAACACTAGAATATGATTCAAAATAGAAAAAAGGAAAACCAGAAAAAAATGTAGAGGCTGCAATACTACTACCTAAGCAGTTTCTTAATGGTTTAGTGCAGAATAAAAACTGGAGGTTGTTCAGCATATTCAAAATATATGATGAAGATCAGCACCTGTGTTTTTCACAATATGTAAAAATCTTGCTAATATAGGCTGAAGTCTGGTAAACAAAAACAGCTTATTATAAATGACAAAAATAAACACGGTAGGAATTATTATAAATAGTGATAAGATGTACTTCTGTTATATTATTCCTCGGCCCAGCTCTGCAGTTATGCTGTGACTCTTTCAGAATGAGCAGTTGCTTTCTCCCATTTATTAGTAATCAAGCCTCCCTCCATCTCTGCTTCACTTCGACCCACTAGTCTGCAGAGATGTTATCAGATGGGCCAACATCAACGAGGCAGGAGCTGTGAATCACGACTGCTGCAGACTGGAGCCACACTTCAGGGAAAAACAACCTGCTGATAGACAAACACTGAGAGAGAACCATGACAGCCTCAAGAGAATTGAGAACGAAACAGAAAGCCTTCTTTCCCTCATAGCACTGGAGGGTAAAGCACACTGACATTCAGAAAAACTGTAGCCTACACACAGAAAACAAGTGTCAAAATCCACTGTTGACATTACCCTCTGTCCTGACATCACAGCATTAAACTTTCCCACTTTTTTAATGCCTGTGTTTATAAATAAATAACAGACGAGTTACCCATCAAGGGGTTTGCGGTACTGTAAACCACAAGAGCAATGTCACTGAAACCTTTCAAAGTTAGTTCTGAATATAACAGTTTGCAGATAACATTAAAGGAAATTACATGTCTTGTTATGCTATTGTAGCAACAGTATACAAGATGCACCTATATAGCAGATATGAACTGCTCTTCAATGTATTACATCTCTTTTTGTTCTGTGGGATTCACAGCATGATGTGATGTTACCAAAAGCAAGGTGCTTGTAAAAGACTATACATACACTGCTTTGTAAAATGGGTTGACCAGAGGCATAGTTTGCTTCCCCATTCTATTTTAAGCACCAAATGTAATTTATAAACAATGCTGACTGCTCAACACAGCATTTATTCATCTCTTGAACCATAGACACGGCAGATGCCCTGCACAAGAAACATGTGTGTTTTGTGACTGCTTTTATAAAGCAACATGTTAAAATGTTTGTTTTATTTCATAGGAAAGTGTAGAATGTGGCCAGGTGGGAATTGAATGACTGAAGTCAATTAACCCTGGTCACAGTGACAAAAGACAAGGAAAATGTTTGTTTGAGGAAGAGCAGATGGAGAGAGCAGGGCTGACAGCAGCAGGCTGTGCTTTCTGCCCTGCACTGGGATAGCTGTAGCTTGGGCGTTGTTTTGTTTATTTGTGATAGAGTTTGTTTAATGTAAGAGTTTTGCTTAAACCTTTAATTTGTTATTTGTGAATAAAGAGCACCAAGGCGCTTTAAACTACAGTTCTGTCTTTGGGTTTGCTGTACATTGTTCTTCCACTAATATTCGTCGCACAGTTTAAGGGCTTCATCTTTGTTCTCAGTCAAGTCATGAGCTTTTGATCTACAAGACCTAGGGTCACAGTGCAGCTAAGTGCTAGAGAGGGTCAAGGCCACAAGATAAGGTACAGGTCAAGTCTGCCAAATAATAACAGTTTATAACCTGTGATTTCTGCAACAGAGAAAGCCGAGGCACTGCCAGATCAGCTCTATTGTGACAAACAGATTTGTAATGAGGATATGCAGCTTTTACATTCTGTATTAATCTTCTATTTGAATAACACATTTATCAAGTCGAGTCAATCAAGTTTTGACTTATTGCTTAATTTAGCTTATAGCACCAATGAAGCCATTTGATGAAATATTTGTGCTTATGCTCAGAATTCCAATCTGCAACTCCATCGTCTTTGAAGTTTACTGGGTTTAGAGGTGATAAAAACAAAAAGGAACAATCACAAAACAAAGTCAGATTTTCAGTTCATTGCACACGCCTAGGCCTCTAGCGCACACATTGTCTCAGACCAGGGTAAACATACAAGATAACATAGCCTGTCAACTCATTTAGCTGTTCCCCCTCTCTCTTTCTGTTCCCTGACCAAAAATAAGTCTTTCTACGTTCTTGTAACTTGAAACCCTTTATATCTTGGCCGGAGACAATATCTGGAAGCAAACAAAAGTGTCTGCACCCCCCTCCCCCCTCCCTCTCTGCACAAGGACAGAAAACATTACTCCCTACTGGATAGCCCCGAGAGATAGGATCTACTTTTCCACTGAATGGTTACATGATACATTGTTGGAATCAAACCAAGGCTTGGACACTGAGGAGCCAAATTAATAACGCTTATATGGCACAAATCTACAAGAAACTAGACAAGCACATCACAAACATAGACATCTCAGGTTTTTACAGATAGACAGCTTATGTAAGGAATATGACACAAGCAAATGTTGCTTTTTTTTTTTTTTTATCAATATGGTTATTACCACAATACTAATACAATTTAGCATTTTAATCTTAATTCAAAACAGGTTTACAGAAATTCTAACAGTGCAGTAAACCTAAGAATACTGTGAAAGGACTCAATTGAACCACAACCATCAGCTCTTTAAATGAACCAACATGCCCGTTGGCCCTACCAACTATCTGACCACTGGCTGCCATCGCTGGATTAGCCAACCATTTTAATTAGGGATATCCACAACAACAAAATTGTTAATGACTACACAAGGTGGATTGTAAAACCTTTGGTATTGTTTGGCAATTTATACAGCAATACATAATGCAGTTATGTTGAAAAAAAGCCCATTTTACAGTACAAAGCACTTCAAGTTTATTATTGTTACATTAAAACAATAAAAGCTTGGCATCAAAATTGCAAACACTTAATTGAAATTCATATGATTGCTCCTATTTTCACTCCTGTTGATATTTCGTATAGTTTACAAATCTTTCGTAAGCAGGAAAGCCACTTTTCACTGTTTATGGGATACAGTTATAATAATATCTCTATAAGTTTGTTTGAGGGGAAGCTAATCTCACTCACTGCTTTTGTGCTCTATTAAGGCCAATCAAGGGACCAACACAATGTGGGCTTGTAACAAATGAATACCATAGGATTCTGATAAGTTTGTTTGGCCAATCCATTTAACTGGTTAACCCTTTATTGAACAGTTTCACCACACTAGGGGTGTATTTAGTTTAGTTATTTGCTTTCGAGTTTTCAGAAGCGTGTCAGTTTACTTACTGAAACAGGGAAGAAAACAGCAGGGAACCACCATGTTTTACATTGTTACACATTTAAACTATAGTCATTTCAACAACAATGCAAAGTTATGCATTACCTTCATTAAAAATGCATCATTTATGATAAACTTTTTTCATGTTTACCCTTTTCTCTTCCTTTGTTTTTTTTTTGTATGTGGTCTGTCAAACTCACTATCAATACATCAGTCTGGCATCATACACATCACTAACCCTACTCTGCACAATGGGACAGCAGAAGGAAATCCTTCGCAATAGTGGAATGTGACAGTATGTTTATTTACAGAAAGTGGGATCCCGGATTTGGACTTCCCTTGTCCGTCTATCATAATACTACTTGTCTTGATATCTGTTTGAGGTCACTTCCTTTCTAGCCATGGTCTCTATTTATACTTGACTGCTGGTAATTACCCAGTGGGCAAGAGTTCTCTGGGTTCCCCTTTAAAAATGTACACCAGTAACAGCACAGGAACATGAACTAAAGCAAAGGCAAGCATTGTGAATCCCAGAGAGGTATACTAAAGCATGTTAATAAACTTGGTAAATGCATAATATAACAATGGGGAAACTTCTACATTACCTTGCAAATTTACTGTGGTACCCTTTTATAAGGTTATCCACACTCCGTGCACAAATAACAAATACATTGGTTAATCTGCAGTAAGCAAAGGTCTAATCTTCGCAAGAGATTCAGAGCCCACTTGGGTTGATATTAGCTAAACCAGTTGTTCAGCTGAACCAGGCTGTGGCATTTTAATATGGTGACAATAAGAGCGGTGTGACGTTAACCATAGTGGTATTAAGCAGAGTTGACTGTATTAATCACCTAATAGAAGCATTGCTTCCCAATGGTAAAAAAAGAATCACAGAGTATATTGATAAATAACTAAATAAATAAGGAAAGGGTATTTCGCGCTGTGTGTGTTTGTTCCACAGTCTTGCTGAGCCATGCTTAGTGCTGTGTGGTTTGTCTCAATTACTTTTCATTAGACATTAAGCACTAACATTATCACATGAACATCTGTAGGGTCTGCGCAATGCTACCAGCAGTAATCCAATTACAGTAAATAGATTATTCTTAATGCACCCATCAAACCAACCCCCTAGCTAAACAATCAGTCTTGTCTGGAGAAAAAAAAAGAATGCTGTACTGTTCTGTCCCCAAATCAGATCAAATGGCCATTGAGACTACATCTCAAACATTCCACAAGCACAATGAATGATTTGTAAATATTATTTGACATTATGGGTATGAGTTTTTTTTTATTATTATTATTATCTATAGAGCTAGTATAATTCATCCCACACAGAAGATAAGTTATAAATAATATGTTGGAACTGTCAGCCTGTTTGGATTTATATATTGTTTTCATATATATATGTGTATGTGTGTATATATATATATATATATATATATATATATATATATATATATATATATATATATATATATATATATATCATACAGAATATATATTTTTAAAAATTGCTTTTTCAAAATTATTTGGCACAATGAATATCTTTTGATCTGTTTTTTACAAGAGGCAACAAAACCAACTGAATTAAGGTCCTGTCCACACTACATAACCGATCTTGAGAACCGTACTCAAAGACATTTTAATTAAGTCGAGCTCAAACCATCCCCACTACAGTCTGGTTAAAGTTAACATGACATCATCCCACCATGCACTGGATTTTATGTTTACAACCTGGCAAATATGGAGACCACGCCCATGGAAGACATGGCGCTTCTTAGCATGAACGTTATGGCTTTGTTTCTTAAAAACACAAGGTACATTTTGTCATAATGTTTTGAACTCTGACGTTCTCCTTTACCGATTTCACCGCTCCAGATTTCAGTGAACCTTGATTTCAGCATCTGATCACTTTGATCCATGAGCCACCATTTTACAACAAGCCTCAGAAATTGTACACGGTACAACATTGATAGCACCGTGTAACAATTTTTTTTTTTGTTCCTGGGTAGTAAGTGTTATTTCCTAATTGCTTATGCCTCAAAAGTATAGAACATGGCTATTATTCCCCACAGACTTTGTTTTTGTGACCAGGACAGTGATATTTCAAAATATCACTATTTCCAATAGGAAAATGGGCAAATGTGTGTCTTTTCGTTCACATAAAGTCAGAAAAAAACAACATATGAATCCAAATTAACATGTATTTATACTAAAGTAATACAAAAATGACTACAAAAGATTTGGAAGTGAGTAGTTTTTCGAGATTTACGATTATACTGTATTTACATAAATACATTTACATTTACATATATCCTGGGATATTGCAGGATACTCAAAAAATGTAGTTTGGTATTACAGCATCCACACTTCTGACAAACCGCACTAATATGATGTGAGCTAATTTAGAACCAGACTTGAGACTACCCCCTGAGGCAAATAGTACGGTTTAAAGACATAGTGTGGACATGGCCAAATACCAGTTTTGTTGATATAAAGCAGATTTAATGCAATTAAAAAGCAGAAGCGTATTTTATATTAAGTAGGAACAGAATGGTAGCAAGGATTGATTTTTTATTGATACTGTATTTATTGACAATGTAAACATTTGTGAAAAACTAAAACATATAGTATTAATGTCAGGAGCGGTGTGCAGAGGAAAGAGGATAAACTCATATGCCATAAATACCCTGTGTCACGGTTTTTCATAACACCATCTTTATATTTATATAGCTTTAACAATGAAATGTATGTACGAGTATGTAAACCCAAAACAGTGTAAAACAGTAAAATATTTGCTTCAGTTGGTGGGGACATAAAAAACGAGACAGACCCAACATTTGTTTTGAATAAACCTCTCATTAAAACAGTAGTTCAAATGCAGGAGGAGTAGTGTTCTCCATGTTGTTGTCATTAAAAATTATTTGTAGAATCCAGGCTGTAAAATGAAATAGCTGCAATCATGGGGCATGCTGGTTCTAATTACAATTATTAGGGAGGGAGGGGGTTTCTTTTTTTTAATTTTTTTTTTATTTTAGTTTAGAGGTAAAACTGGAAACAGATCGCCAGGCCTGTACAATCTGGGATCCATTGCTAGTTTCTAAATACCGCTGGGCTAATTCACAATCCACAATTAGCTGAATATTATATCAAATGGTGGGACTTCCCGAAACTGGGGAGCTGAGGTCCACACATGGTTTTGTTTAGCAATAGAGAGAGCATTACCTGTGGAGTTGCCATTAGGGACTCCCAGGGTGAAAACATAACAAATTCAACACAGGCCCTCCATGCAATGAGGTCCTGTAAAATCACTGGCAACATTAGGGGTTTCTGGCTGCACATTGTGCTGAGGACAGGCTTTGTGGAGGTTTGGCCTCATTATTTTTCAGTCTCCAGCTCCTGTTGAGTTGCTGTGAGAAGAGTTACACAAGGTATATGGGCAATAGTGCCAAAATCCTCTGGTGATGGCAACGGTTTCAGTCCTGGGTTGGCAGCCAACAATGAACTTGAAAAGTGGGTGCGCCTCAATATTTGAATGTATAGCCAAGTTACATTTACTTTAAGCCACCCCCCATTACGTGAGGTAATTATTTTGGCCTGCATAAGAAACAGAATAAAGAGAGTTATGAATGAGAGCAGGGCATTTGGCCAGTCTTCCATAGCATACTGTACTCTATCAGAAATATATCATTGTGGCAAAGTGGTTGGTAAGGGGAACAGGTGTAGCGGTGATGCGATGCAGGAGTGATGAACAGACAACAGTGATTCAGTGAACAAGTGTTTATTTGTGCTGTTTCCAGGTCTGGCGACCGTCAAATAATAAATCCCCGGCCGTACACAACAATGTGTAAAGCACAGGGATGGCGAACACAGTACAGTCTCACACACAAACAAAGGCACGGTCACCATGCTGGGTGATTTGGAGCACTCTTTTTTGTGAGGTCGATTAACGGGTTAACCACTGTGGCATACTCTGGGATGAAGTGGCGGTAATAACCGGATAAGCCCAGTAGTGACCTCACCTGAGTCTTGGTTTTGGGGATCGCTACATCAACCAAAGCCTGGATTTTGGTGACTACAGGTCTCACCCTTCCATTCCCCATTAAAAATCCCAAATATTGAGTCTCTGTTTTGGCAAACGCACATTTTCTCAAGTTAGCTGTTAGCCGGGCTGCCCTTAGAGACTGAAGAACGGCTGCAACCCTAGCCAAATGCTCTCGCCAGGTGGAGCTGTATATCACCACGTCATCAATATACGCTGCTGCAAATTCATGATGTGGGCGTAAAACCTGGTCCATCAGTCTCTGAAAGGCAGCGGGCGCACCATGTAGCCCAAACGGCATGGTTTTAAAGTGGAACAGCCCTTCTGGTGTTGAAAATGCGGTTTTCTCTCTGGAACTGCGGGTTAAAGGGATTTACCAGTATCCTTTCGTATGGTCCAGAGTGGAAATAAACCTCGCTTTTCCCAGTCTGTAAAAAGTTCGTCGACCCGAGGCATGGGATACGCATCGAACTTAGCAATAGCGTTCACCTTTCTGAAATCCACACAGAAGCGGTTGGTGCCGTCTTTCTCAGCCACTATGACGATCGGACTGCACCACTCGCTCCTGGAAGGTTCAATCACCCCAAGCTCGAGCATATCCCATACCTCTTTGCGAACGCCACTTCCGTCGACTTTCCGGGATCCGGTACAGTCTCTCTCGCACTGTGACACCTGGTGGAAAGATAATGTCATATTCAACTAAGTTTGTCCTGCCGGGCACATCAGAAAAAACATCGCTGAACTCCTCAATAAGTTTCCGTAGCTCTCTTTGCTGATCCAGAGCCAAATGTTCCCCCATTGCAATCGCTCTGGTGCTCGGGATCTCTGGACAGGGACCTAAATCATCCTCCATATTGCCTGGGGCGATAAATAAGACCTCCCTTGCCTGCCAGGGCTTTAACAAATTAACATGGTAAATTTCATGTTCATTCCGGCGATCGGGCTGTCTAATTTCATAATTTACTTTCCCTATAGCCCGAATCACCTCATACGGCCCCTGTCATTTAGCACACAGTTTCGATTCAGATGAGGGAAGTAGCAGCATTACCTTGTCCCCTGGTCGAAAGGTTCGAATCCGTGCATTTTTGTTGTAATGCTGCTGTTGTCGGTGCTGAGCCGATCTGAGGTTGTCTTGGGCCAAACGACCAACCAAATCCAGGTGATCTCGTAGTAGGAGCACATACTTCACTACATTTTTAGACAAGCCTTTGTGCTCCTCCCACCCCTCTCTCAGCAGGTGGAGAATGCCGCGAGGCTGCCGGCCGTACAGGAGCTCAAAGGGGGAGAACCCCGTTGAACTCTGTGGCACTTCTCTTACTGCAAAAAGTAGGTAGGGAAGAAGCGATGCCCAATGTTTCTGCTCCTGTGTTACGAATCGCCTCAGCATCGACTTTAAAGTCTGATTAAAGCGTTCAACCAAACCGTCCGATTGTGGATGATAAACGGACGTCCTGATGGGACGTATTTTCAATATTTTGTACACCTGCTGTAACGTATTGGACAAAAACTGGTTCCGTGATCAGTCAAAATCTCCTTGGGGATCCCTACTCTAGCCATAATCGGCGCTAACTCGGTGGCTATTGCAGCTGCACTAGTGGACCTCAATGGAACTGCCTCCGGGTATCACGTTGCGTAATCCACCACTACTAATATATGCGTGTACCCGGAGTCAGAAGGTAGCAAAGGGCCCATTATGTCCATTGCAATGCGCTCAAAAGGAGTGGAAATAATGGGCAGTGGGACCAAAGGGGTGGGGCGCACTCGACCCGGCACTACTCGCTGGCAGTCTGGGCATGTGGCTACATATCTCGACATATCAGTATGAAGACCGAGCCAATAGAATCGAGCCAATATCCGTTCAATATCCGAGGTGCCCCGCAAAAGGGATATCATGCGCCAGCCTCATGACCTTGGTCCGACAAGACGGGGGAACCAATAATTGTGTTACAGGCTGTCCTGTGCCCGCGGCTAGGTTTACCCTATACAGTAATCGCCCCTTGATAGTGAAATGTGGATATACTAGCGCCCCAGCACCATCAACATCCTTACTGCCAATGGACCGGACCTGCCCCCAAGCGTGCACTAATGAAGGCCCCACACTATGTCCGCGCTTGAGTACCACAGGTCCGGTACATCGAGAGGGGCTGGACTAGCCTCTGCCCTAGTCGGTCCAGTAACCTCGCTCTCTCGGTCACACTGCGTTGACTGGCGTTTGTTACCATTACAGCACTCTCCCACCAGACCCCAGCCGTGTCTCAAAGACGCTCCCTCCCATTTCACGATCCGTCTCTCCTTATTTGTTTTTCTAGGACGGAAAAGAGGGGAAAACATTTCAGGATGAAAAGGGAACACATCACCAATTCGTTCTCTTTTTTTTTTTTTCTGCCACGTTTACGTGTGTGGCTGAGACTGCCATTATTTGCATTAATTGTTTAAAGTTTGGCCAGTCTCGGCCCAGAATAACTGGGTGTGGCAACCTTTCCGCCACCCCAACTACGAGGTGACGTTTTATCGGTCCTACCGATAAGTATACTTTTAATGTGGGGTATGTCGCCGTGTCTCCATGGATACAGGAGATGGCCACCTGACCTTGTGGCCGCCACGACACACCGCCCAAGAGAGCTGTCCTAATCAAGGCTTGCTCACACCCTGTGTCCACTAACGCGTGGGTTTTCACATTTCCCAAAACAATGTCAATCAGACAGGGCCCCTCCCAACCATTTTCCCCGTGCTTACCCGTTTCAGATGCCCAATTGCACGCTGCCACGTCACACTCCATGGCAGCGGGGCAGGACCTGGCACGGTGTCCCGGCTGGTTGCATCTGAAACAGAGAGGGGGGACAGAGTGCGTATAGGTTACATATCTGTCCCGCTGCTGGTAGGGTAACGGGGCAGGGGCAACACCTCTACCCCAGCTGGGGGCAAACCTCGGTCTCCATGGGGGGGGAGGCAAGGGGGCCCAACGGGGTCGGCGGTCTGGGAGGTCTGGGTGCCAGGAACGAGGGTGGTGGTGGTGTTGGAGGAGAGGGAGGGAGAGGTTGGTGACTGTGAAGGGCAGGGTCTGACAATATCCCGACCTGGGCCGACGTCAGGGAGTCCTCAAAGTTTTCGGCCAGTTCGACCGCCTCCTCCAGGGTGTCGGGGTTGTGGCGCCGGATCCACGCCTGCATTTCGGCGCCAACCACATGGCAGAATTGTTCTACCACAATGGCTTCCCCCATCTGCTGCGCGGTCTTTTTGTTGGGGGTCAGCCAATGGACCATGTGGTCGCACAACCGCTCTGCGACCACCCTGGGGCGTGTCTCCGAGGCTCTCTGGAATTCCTTTGGGGGCGACATCGGTGATGTTACGGTAGGGGTTGTTACTGCCGCCATGCCCAGCCCTACCCGTTCAATGAACGCCGTGTATCGCTCCTCTCTCCTTCTCTCCTCTGCATCCCGTCTGCTCTCCAGCGCCTGCAGCAGCTATGCCAGTGTGTTGCGATCCATAATCCCACTTCTAAAACCACGTGTGGTAAAGTTGTTTGTAAGGGGAACAGGTGTAGCGGTGATGCGATGCAGGAGTGATGAACAGACAACAGTGATTCAGTGAACAAGTGTTTATTTGTGCTGTTTCCAGGTCTGGCGACCGTCAAATAATAAATCCCCGGCCGTACAAAACAATGTGTAAAGCACAGGGATGGCGAACACAGTACAGTCTCACACACAAACAAAGGCACGGTCACCAGTCCTGGGTGATATTCAAACGTGCAGGTGCTCTGTGCAGTGGTGCTCCAGATAGTGCTTTACGTGGCGACAGCTCAGGAGGTTTTGCGTTAACTGTCTAGTGGTGCAAAAAAGACAGACAATTATAAACAAACAAAGACAGCACACAACACGCAATACACTCTGAGAGCTCCTCTCTCAGTCCTTCTCTCCTCACGTTACCCAAACGATGGAAAAAATCAGCGTTACCCTGGCCCCTATATGTAATCCCGCATGATATCTAGGTAAACGGTTGCAGCTGCCTTATTACTTGCAGCTGCCTCTCGTTTACCTTTCAAATCAATACGGTCAGCCTTCTTTCCAGGCTGACCAACTTCCCTGACCCGGAAACGAACTGTCAGGCCAGCCCTTCCAGATACTTCTCCTCTCGTTCTTTAGCGCCCTCACAGGTCGGGAGGAAGATTCATCACCAGAACTCATTTTTCCGTCACAATCATCCATTAAGGTCATTTTACCTGCAGGAACCCACCTTACAATAAGAACATGTTTAGCTTTATAGATGTTTTCTATGTTAGCAGTATAATTAAACAACATCTGGGAAAAAAAGCTAGTTCTCACTCTGAATGTATGTTCTGAAGACATCATCATAACACACCGATCTTGCTCACGGGCACATAGTGTGCAGGCTTCAAGGAGAGTGGAAGCTTGTGAGCCTACAGCTAAAACTACTTTTGTGGAATTGTTTCACAATTAAAATATAACTAAAATAAGCCTTTTTCTTCTTACTATAATTTGCAAACAATTTTTTTAGGTGTTCTATCGATAAAAAAAGAAAAATAATAATTCTGCCCAGCTCTTTAATAATTTTGTTTGCGCCGCAGAGCTTCTAGACAACAGCCACTGCCTGCGAGCTGACTGACACCGTCTCTCAGGAAACAGAATGCAGGGCGGAAGTTGCAACTAGGATAGTCATGGTGACAAGTGGTAATTAAGCAACAGCAGTCCATCATGGTGGTGCCTTTTTACTATTGAGCCTATGGCCAAACACAGACATTCATGAAAAATGGGCCATAGGCGGGACTACCCAAAAGCAGGACAAAAGTAACCCATGGGGGCACCAGGACATGCTCTCTAAAAAGGGGACTGTCCCGGGAAAATCGGGATGGTTGGTAGCTTTAAGGGAAAAGTGTCTGAACTGTTGAACCTGGGGTTAAATGAGGACACTTGCCTGTTGGTCATTTCCTAGGCTTGTATCTGTTACACAGAGACAGGTATCAGAAATAAAACACCCTGCCATCAAATATCTATAGACGATACAGGAAATCATTTGATTGGTTAACCCTTAAATTACCAGGTTTCATTCATTCATCAGAGGCCAGTTGCTCAATAGTGCAGGTGCTATCCCTTAAATCACTAAATTTGTACACTTCACTCTTTCTTAGTTAAACTAACAACCTTTAACCTTCTGCAAAATTGTTCCATATGTTTGGGGGCATTAAATAACAATCCACACTTGTTGCTAATTTGATGGGGTAGTGCCACACGTGAGTTTTTGAAGAATTTATTGACGCAGGTAATTCAAGCCATACCAAAAGAGGCTGAATGTTTCTGCCAAAGACCTTTGTACAGGCAAGTGCCTGCGATGTTACTGCAATATTTAGCATGTTGTGGTCCCACAGTCTCTAAGGTGTAGTGTGGAGTTTTTTATGTTTCATTGTGAAGGCGAGAAGGTCATTTTTACAGTGTTTCGGCTTTGAAAGCTTTAAAATAAACATTTGGAATAAAAAAGTTCATGCTACATACAGCTTGTTAGCAAAAGATCTGCGAGTGCAGGCTTGGGGATATAGTAGTTTCTAAAACAATTTGGAAAACTGGTAAAAAAAAAAAAAAAAAAAAAGTATTTAAAATAGAACATTGAAAACTGTATCCTCTGTTGGTACTTGTACTGCAACAGAGACAAAACTTGTGCTGTACAAAGGACCGCCATTGTCAAGCTATCACAACCTCAGATGATTTTAATCCATTCAGACTTGACAACGAAACTTATGACTGAGGGCCATGTCATTCAACATCACAAAGTAGGGCTGGCGAACACAGCGTGGCTCCTATGGGAGTGCACATCATGAATGCAGCCATTTTGAAATCATTGTAAGATTACCAGAGTTATCATGAATCAAAATATATAACTACAGTGGCTCTCAAAAGTATTCAACCCATTGAACTTTTCCACATTTTATTGGTGTTACAACATAGAATCGAAATGGATTTAATTAGGAGTTTTTGCCACTGACCAACACAAAAAAAGTCCATAATGTCAAAGTGAAAAATAAAATCTGTAAATTGTTCTAAATTAATTACAAATACAAAACAGAAAATAATTGATTGCATAAGTATTCACCCCCTTGAGTCAATATTTGGCAATTACAACCATGAGTCTATTTGGATAAGTCTCTACCAGCTTTGCACATCTGGACACTACAATTTTTGCCCATTCTTCTTTGCCAAATTGCTCAAGCTCCATCAAGTTGGATGGGGACCTTTGGTGAACAGCAATTTTCAACTCTTTCCACATATTCTCAATTGAACTGAGGTCCAGGCTTTGACTGGGCCACTCCAGGACATTGACCTTTTTGTTTTTAAGTGTGGTTTTGGCTATATGTTTGGGGTCATTGTCCTGCTGGAAGATGAATCTTCTCCCAAGTCCCAGATCTCTTGCAGACTTCAGCAGGTTTTCCTCTAGGATTTCCCTGTACTTTGCTGCATCCCTTTTGCCCTCTATCTTCTCAAGCTTTCCAGGCCCTGACGCAGAGTAGCATCCTCATAGCATGATGCTGCCACCACCATGTTTCACGGTAGGGATGGTGTTCTCAGGATGATGTGCAGTGTTAGGATTGCGCCAAACATAACGCTTAGCATTGAGGCCAAAAAGCTCTATTTTGGACTCGTCAGACCATAGAATCTTCTTCCACTTGGTCTCAGAGTCTCCCACATGCATTCTGGTAAACTGTAGCTGAGATTTGATATGAGTTTTTTCAACAATGGCTTTCTTTTTGCCACTCTCCCATAAAGGCCAGTTTTGTGAAGCACCTGGGCTATTGTTGACTTATGCACAGTGTCTCCCAGCTCAGCCGTGGAAGACTGTCACTCCTTTAGAGTTGCCATAGACCTCTTGGTGGCCTCCCTGACTTGTGCCCTTCTCGCCCGGATATTAAGTTTTTGAGGACAGCCTGTTCAAGACAGATTTACAGTTGTGCCATATTCTCTCCATTTCTTAATAATGGGCTTTACTGTGCTCCAGGGGATAGTCAATGCCTTGGAAATGTTCTTATATTCTACCCCTGATTGGTGCTTTGAAGAACCTTATTCCAGATTTGTTTTGAATGTTCCTTCGTCTTCATGATGTAGTTTTTGTTAGAAAATGTATTAACCAACTGTGGGACCTCCCAGAGACAGGTGTATTTAACCTGAAATCATGTGCAACACCTTAATTGCACACAAGTGGACTCCATTCAGCTAATTATGCGACCTCTAAAGACAAATGGTTACACCAGAGCTTATTTAGATGTGTCATAGCAAAGGGGGTGAATTTAGAACAATTTGTAGATTTTATTTTTCACTTTTACATTATGGACTTTTTTTGTGTTGATCAATTCTGATTCCATGTTGTAACACAATAAAATGTGGAAAAGTCCAAGGGGGGGGGGGTGGGGGGGGGGGGGGGGGGGGGGGGGGGGTGGGGGGGGGGGGGTGGGGGGGGGGGGGGGGGGGGGGGGGGGGGGGGGGGTGGGGGGGGGGGGGGAGGGGGGGGGGGGGGGGGGGGGGGGGGTGGGGGGGGGGGGGGGGGGGGGGGGGGGGGGGGGGGGGGGGGGGGGGGGGGGGGGGTGAATATTTTTGAGAGCCACTGTATATATTTATATACAATTATATCAACTACAAGTGAGTATCAAAATATTTCCGTATGTTTTGAGTTGATTTTGTTTTACTAAGGTCTAAAATCATAACACAACAAAACGTGCCATATTAAAAAATATCACAATTTCTTAAAATATAAAACCAACCCTACGAAATAAGAGGTTTTTTTATGTTAACATTAGACTTGATTGCAAACTGCACACAAACAGTCACAAAAACGCAGTCGATTTTATTATATAATAGGTGATTTTATTATATAATAGATTTTTAAGACGAGTGTACAGTGCCGTTTAGACTTAGCCATTGTGTCACATTCCGCGGCACCGGGGGGTACGCTCTTTATTTTGGACTGGCCACAAAAGGAACAATACAGTACACACTCAAAACTTTTTAAAAAGAACACGGTACCTTTTGACCTTCAATCCCCCTTGTCTGGAAGAAATCCCCCAATCAGAACTAAAAAAAACTCAATTTAAATATTTGGGTGCTTTTTTAATACCATAACCACCTACAAACAACACAAAAAATATACGATTGGTAGGTCTAGGAGCCATGTAAACATATGTTTTTGAATTACTAACCAACCTTATGTGGCCTTGGAGATAGAGGGGTTGGATTAAGTGACGCGTGGATGTTTTCAGTGGCGCGTGGTGGTTTTTATTCAGTCTTTGCTAGGTTGATAAATCAGAACGCTTTAAAAATGATTCATTTACATATTTGCTGGACGGACCTAGTGCACAGCTAACACGGCTCATCTGAGGCTGTATCGGTGCCACGCCACAATGACAACACCCCCCACAGGGAGATGTCTGATTTTTAGGGGGACTGCTTGTTTGCATGAAACTTAGATCCTCCCATTTTAAACTGCCAATCACTTCGGAGTAAAGTTTTTTTTTTTTTTTTTTAATAAAAATAAATGGGTGACCTTTATTATGAAAGCTCTTAAAATAAACAAGATGGCAGCCTACCAAAGAAGATGATAATTCTGGTGTGTAAAAAGCCTTTTCAAATGTTTAAAAACATTTTTTGGAGTGTTTTCATTTTAGAAATGTTTAATTTAAATGAAAACTGTTTGCAAAAGCCAGTTCATTGTTTATTTTATTAAAATCTAAAATGATGATTGCCCTCCCTACACAAAGGCTTGCAATATAAGCCAAGCCCAATAACTCACTCACCGGGCTCAGTACAAGTTTCTCTACATGTATCTAACCATAATGGGTTGATGTTCAATGGCTCAACTGGCCCGATCGTTACACAGAACAGTAAAGGACAAGGGTCTATAGATGGCCAAACCGTGCCATGTGAGCCACATGCGGCTCCCTAGCAGTTCAAGCGCGGCTCCTGGTGAAATGCTGGGTGACACACACTTTGCGGCTCGAATGAACTGAAGAAAGAATAATAAACTAAAACGAAAAAGAGAGAAAAAGTACAAAAACACAATGAGTATTATTTTTGCTCTCTGTACTCATTCGTGTGTATTATTCTTTCCTCTCTCTCCTTCTCTCTCTCCTGTTTCTTTGAGCCTACATCATCACTGCAAGGACATTTTGTCACTTGATGACCTTTGACACCAAGCGCTGATTCCTGCGTATTTCAATCACCTCGAGTTAGAACCGGATGTGCAGTTGAAAGTCAATAAAGTGCTTGTTAGTTTCGTGAGACAATGTCATTGAGCAAACCATCCACGAGTAATAAATGAAAGTATGAGGCTTTAAGCCAAAATGTGAGGAAGAGTTTGCTTTTACTGAAAACAGTGGTAAACAAGGTGAGCAACTTCAACGTCATTATGAAACAAAATTTTCATGTGAATATGCTCCTGGATATGACTTGAGGAGAACCAAGCTGAGATCTTTAAAAGCATGCCTCAGCAGTCAGCAGATGCTTCTTTTGGCCTTCAGTAAAGAAACTGATGTAACGACTCAAGCAAGTTTTGAATGGCATGGAATATCGCTCATACATAATGTCCTTATTCAGATGAATGAATCTTTTTATGAAATTTGAGTGTTGGTGCTACAGAATGCATGATTAATGAACAGGTACTGTAATCCCTTTAAAAATAAATACAATGCATTTGTCACCCATAAAGCTCTCAAAAGTATTTAATACACGCAGTAGTCATACAAAAAAAAAAAAAAAAAAAAGCTGCTTTTTATTGAAAACCGAGCATTCAGATCTTCAAAGAAAGAGCATGTTAAAATGAATCCTTACAAAAATGTGTCTCTGGTGTTCTTGGTGAAATCAGGTCAGTTCTCATATTTTGCGTCATAACGGAATATATTTTATATAAAGTCCATAATATATACAGCATAAACAGAAATAATGGAAAAAACACCATAGATCAACAGTACAAAAAAAATGACACACAAACTGTAAGGCTCTGCAATGTTCTCCCTTGTTCTTGTGTATTTTGCTGCCATCAAGAGATAACGATGATTGTTTAAAGATGGCGCTCACAAAAATTTATGCATAGATGAAAAAATGACCTTAAAACAAACATATTCCACCTTGGAAGAGCTTGGAATATTACAGTCTTGACCGTTTTGGACCATTGTTCTATTGCAGAGTTTAAAAATGGAGGTTCAGACTGTTCACTGTTGAGTGTAAACAGTATTTTTGTATCGTTTTAGTGAATTCTGTACTGTTCTGTTCTCTAAGCTCAACCACTCTATCTGGGTAATATCTTTTCCATGTTCCTCTCAATGAGTTTACTTCAGTCCCTTCTAAGACTGTCTAACCCTGACCCTGTCTAACTTAGCCACTTCAATCATTTCAGTGTCATACTGAAAGAAGAGACCATATATGGGCATGCTCAGGATTGAGACAGGGTTACAGGTCAGCAGATTTAAGTGGAGTTATCTTTTCCAGTCTGCAATAGACATCTGCTGTTTTGAGTCCCTGGTACCAGTCTGCAGTTTTGAAAGAGTTAAAACTAGACATGTGAACAACAACAAAGCATCCTTGGGGCACTGTAATAGGGAATGAACGAGTTGTGATTAAGTACCAGTATATGGGAAATATGCATTGTTAATGGCTTTTGAAATATGGGTTGCAGCCAATTGTAAAATATAAAATTATTTGATTAATTGATTGTGTCTCTTTTCTGAAGGAAAAAAAACAAAACAAAACTGTATGTAAATATGGTATGTTAGTCATCGAAAGCAGGTAGGATTTTTTTTATTGCAGTATATCAAGTCTGGGTCATGAGGGCTCCCATGCAAAGATAAACCTGGTGCAGCTAAAAGCCTTGCGAAGACTAAAGTGTACTGTTGATTAAACCTTGATATAGGGTTATCTCGCTCACTATTTGACGTTACGTTCCAGATGGTTAAGAACGTTGCTAGAGAGCTATCAGTGATAATGTGCATTTAGTCCTGGTAAAGTATTTACTTTATCTATTACATTTCCCAACTGTAGCTATTATACCAAATTGCTGTAAACAGGATCTAGCCTATTCTATTTAAATGGCATTTTCAAGTAGTTTTCCCATGGCTATCTGTCTCTATGCCTTTATCTGGTGGCTATATAGAGTAGGTCACCAGGAAATCAGAAGTGCAAGACCTGGGTGAGTTTAGGGGTTTGGGTTGCAAACTATAAAAATTGACTATATTTTGTTTTAAACCTTTGTCAAATTCTAGGCAACTCTTTGTGGCAGCTATTGAAGGCACCCATTATAAATGACACTTAAGTAAGCTTCACTCATCTCACATTTTCAGCTAACAAAATCAAGAGCAGTACTGATTTGATACACTCAGAAAGTGGTACATATAGCTTGGTCATGCTAATGAGGACAAATATGGTTTTAGTATTAGGGTTTTCTATATACTGTTCTATATTCTATATAATGTATATTTTAGATATACTGTTCTCTTACAATATTATGAAGTTTTTAGGTTTGTGTGTCTTTTTATTAAAACAAACTATTAAATGCACTCAGAAACTGGAGCGAATTAGATCCTTTATATGGGTCTGGTTTATAAACTTTAAAATATCAAGTCCAAAAAGAGTGACAACTTTATAATAGCATGTTAAACACATTGTTAAAAATGTTACATGATTGAACAATTCTATAGAAATATTTATAATAACATTTAATTATATATTTTAAAGAGATGTGATTCCCTCTGTACTCGGAATTCAGTATGTGGTAATTACTTTGCAAACACACAATTTAAATTGATGTTTTTTTCTTTTAAAAATGTTTCTTATAAAAAAACAACACATAAATATTGTCTTAATGATGCAGTCTACTTACTTGTAATACTGATTAAAACACCAAGGAACACCAAGTATGCTGAAAGCAAGTGCTTCCACACAGGTGTGGCTCATGCGTTAATTAAGCAAATAACATCCCAGCATGCTTAGGATCATGTATATAAATGCTGGACCGGCCCAGTTGCCTGTAATTATGGATAGCATGGCTGCAAGAGAAGACGTCAGTGACTTTGAAAGAGGGGTGACTGTTGGGGCGCATTTGCCAGGAGCTTCAGTTACCAAGACAGCTGAACTTGTTGATGTTTCACGAGCAACAGTGTCTAAGGTGATGTCGGCATGAAACTCCGAGGGAAAGACATCATCAGCAAAGGGCAACAGTGGGTGGAAATGCATACTCCAGGATCATGATATCTGTGTATTAATTCAAAGTGCAGAGAAAAACAGGCGAGCAACTGCAGAACAACTGACTGCAAATTTCAACCTGGGGCGCGAGCAGCCAGTTTCATCAAAAACAGTCCGCCGAAAACTCCACAGAGCAGGATACCATAGTGGCCCAACGCTCTATTAAATGACTTTACATTGGTGTTTCCATTTTTTGTCCACTACCTGTATATATGCATATCTACCCTTAATTGAACTAATAATTTGCCTAATATGAGCTTTTTAATTATTTTAAACAGATGGAGAGTTCAATTTAGGTATGAAATTAATAAGGAACTTAAATTCTTCAACTTTGTATAAGCTACACTATTCAAAAAGTCAAATTAAGCTATTTATTAGTTCAACTAAGGGTTCAATTAAGTGATTGAGAGCTTGCTTGAAACAAGAGCCAGCAGGGCAGTGCTTTCCCAGGACCAACATTGAGAACCACTGCCATACACAAGTTATAATTCATAGTATATAAAATGTGAAAATGCTGGGAAAACGTAAACGGTAGTCCATCCATAAAATCATCCCCAAAGAGCTTGGAATGTCTTACATTCCTGTACAAAAATGCTCACAGAAAAGCAAAACATAATAATGCATATTGAAAGCATTATAAATCACAGGTAAATATGGTATGGTAGATATGTAAATAACATGGTAAACTATTGTAAGTGCATGGTATAAATATGGGGAAACTGCCAAAGCACTGTGTAGTAAACTTTTATAAGGATTGCTTAAAATAAATCACAAAGTACTTCAAAATGACTTTGCCATGACTTTAAAGGATGAAGAAACACAGTAGCAGAACTGACAAATTCCTTCACCAATTTGTAATTGATTTCGATTCATTATTTTAAGAAATTGTAAATAGTATTTTTTTTTTCCTTGTATCAACTTGCATCAAACCAATCAGTTTGAAGCCGCTGAGGAATAAAAAAATGTAAAATGGCAGCTTCTGCCAGGCTAATGACTAAACAAAGGGGTTTCTGTGCGAGGAAATGGAAAGCAAGATGCTAGTTAGCTAACTCTGACTCAATCAGATTAGAACGGTCATTTAAAATGAGGAGTAATCTCCTCAGTAATCAAATTAGGGTCCCCACAGTAGCCAACCGCCAGTCAGGCAGAATTTATCATGGCTAAATAAAATAAAAATCACCAATCAGGATAGAAGAAGAACACAATATTATTTTATACATAGAAATGTATAAAACATGTATAAAATTATATATTTATCCTCTGAACGTAAAAGCTATTACAGATTAGACGAGTTACCTTAAAATAATATTTATTGTTCCTAGAATGCATTTGGGGTAGGTAGAAAAACAATGCACCCACACTGTCATGGTGATTCCACTGCTGTGCTATATTCTGCTCACTGTAAAATACATTTCTAACAGATCAGGTTAGTTCTATTGTAATGGTTTACAAACACATTTAACCTTGTTTTCTTGGAGTAAGGTACTGTGTGTATATTTATACTTTGTTGTTTACTTACCCCCACTCTTTTTATATTCAATAGCAAAGTGATTCATGTGCTCTAAATGCGTTGTGTGTAGGGTTCTACTTACTTTACACTAAGAGGTAATCTGGACATTATATTAAATCCAAAATGTGAGTGAAATAACTGTACTGGTGTCTGTTACTATTTAATCTTGAAAATCAGCCTAAAGTATGTTGAAGATATAACACCAGGGTAAGTTATAATGATCTAAAACACAGTGAGATCTCTTCAATTGATCAAACAATAGCTGATCAAAATGCTGCCCTCATTCAAATCTTATTAAAAAAATAGTACGTCTACAGATGTTAAAAGACTGTACAGTAACCTTGCGCTCTTTATTCATTCATTATTTAATAAAAAACACCCACGTATGGGAAACAAACTGTTTGGCAGACACAGAGTAAATATACTTAACTATAAACCTGCTATTTTGTAGACCAGCCTCCATTACATATTATTTGTCTTTGGTTAATAAGAATAAAATCCTATAATAAGAATGTTTTCCTGTGTGGAAAACAGTAGCAGAATTAATGGGCAGGCAGAATTAAAAGAGAGCACCGCTCTGATGCCGTTACTGTGTTTTTCTGGGTTTTTTTCCCCACTTATATTTATATTCCATGGGAGATACGCTGTAGAATTAGTCATCGTTTGCACACTCACCTTCCTGGGAGGTACGTTGTGCTCCAGCAGGGTTTTAGCTTTGTCATAAAAGCTCACTGCCTATTAAAAAGAGCCATCACTTTTAGTAATGGAGGTGATAAGTGCTTGGAGGATCATTTAGAGAGGACTTTACCCCCGACTGGCACCAGCTTCTCCCTGTTTGCCAGCTGCAGTGTAAGAAGCTCTGGAATTATCTGTCTGCGTCATACCAACCCACGCGTCACAGCGAGATTTGAGGAGCCTTCACAAGCAACACTTTTAAGGAAGAAAAACCACAAGATTAATGGGTTTCAACAACTACTGCTTTACAAACAACCATAGCGCTTAAGCCATATCCAAGCTATGACTGGCGACACTAAATTAAAACAGAACAGCTCTTTAGTTATAAATGTCCATGTAACTGTTCAATAGCACAGTCCTACATGTGGACTTGTAAAGTATCAGGATTTCCAAAGACTATTTCATCTGTTGTGTCATACCCAATTTCATCCAAAATGGAGTACAAAAAATGGTGCAAAAGACCTACTGATAATGCTGTGTAGCTAGAGGCACTGGAACAATTTTTATATTGGGGCTGCTGAAAGCCATTGAACAAAACTGTAGCCCCTGGATATGATGGAAGCCGTGCAAAGCCAAGGATGCTGCCGCACCCGCATCACCCCTAGTTACATCACCCTTAGTTACAGCACCCCTGTGTGTAGCTGTTATAGATCAAATATATGCCTAAGCAATGTTACAGGTGTTTTTAGATTAGTGTATTTAATGAAAGTGCATTTAATTGCTCCTGCTGTTTTATTAGTTTAGAGCATGATACAACAGCTTTGCAGAAAAAAAATGTAGGCAGAACATTAGGGCTGTGAATAAATATAAATGATCCAAAAACCTAATATTCAGTTGATGTTTTGTGTAAAAGTCTGGGTCCGGATTGGATGAAATCATGCCTACTGTGTTATTAGCATAAGATGAGAAGAGTTTTTACAGACTGGTTTCATGGCTCTGATGGACACCTGGCTTTAGAGACCAGGACCAGTGGACTCAGGACAGAGGGTAGGAGGCAATGCTTCACAGACAGTGGTGGGGGTATGGAACTGGCTGTCAAGCTATGTTGTTGCTGCTGATTGGTTGGTATTCTTCAGGAATCAACTGAAGAGGTTCTGAGATGAACTAGCTGTTAGGCACCGGGCAAGCATTTCGTTTTCCAATGTTCTCATGTAGTAAGACAAATTCATTCGGTTAATAAACTTCAATTTGATTTCAAGAAAAAACTACAAAGCTAAAAAGCAAATCAAATTGTGCCCATATCTTCCTGCCAACTCAATTTGAAACCATGCAATTACAAAGATGACTTACCAAATTAACCACTAAACCATGAAAGCAGACTGTACATGTACAATCAAGAATTAGAAGTACATAATGTAAACCAGAGCGGACAGCTAAAGAGAAAAACAAAACAGAACTGTAATCGAGTCACTGGGTTTCGACCTTCAGTCACATTTATATTTTACAACACTATCCGAACCACTCAGCTGAATGTAATTACAAAGCTATTCTTTATGATTCCCAGTAAACCATGACACTGACTGTAGCTATCTGATCAGAGTAATTACCATTTTCCATGGAATAGTACAGCGGCCTTAGACTGTGAGAGTATAGAAAATGAAGCTGCTTTTTCTGAAGAGGGCCTATTAGGAATCATCGAGCCAGGGTTAAACACTTTGCAATGCTAATAAGAGAGGGGAGCAATTTTCAATAAGTAGAAGTAAATAGGAAGAAAATTGGAAAGGTTGAGTCTGTTTATATGAACAGTTGGGGAATTATTCATTAAATGGACAAATACTCCATTGGAATTCAATAGAAAATAATACTTCACAATTGCATTTTAGCCAATTAACGTAAAGAAAGATATTGCTCTACTATTCTTTTTTTTTTTAAATAGTAATTGAAGTGCATAACAGGTCATTAAGTATGGGGCTAGAATGTACACTGCCTGGACACTTGTACCTAACGTGACCACAGCATTGACATGACATAGACTTCACAAGGTGCCGGAAGGGACACATTCAGACATTAACATTTCAGACTTGACAAGCCTCTCTATCTGTTTATGTTTGTCACTGCGGAAACAGCTGTATCTCTTGGTGACCCTCTTCCTCATGTTGCCATTGACACACTCTGATGGCCATTGTCTTAGAGCAGCCTACCATCATGACTGTCCTTGCTACTGAGATACCTGCTCGACCGGCACTCACTATGATGACCCCAGCTGTTAGATCATTGCCTTTTGTGCATTTCTGGTTTTGCAATCGTGCTGCTCCCACAGCTTTATAGTGCTGCAGGGATCAGATGATCAGGATAGATATTTATCCATAGAGAGTATAACACACCATAGGTTAGGCCAAGACCCACAGAACAGGTTTCCTCAAGGGGAAAAGGCATTCATCCTTCTCTCAGGACAGTGTGTGGATTGTTCCGGAGTCTCCAACTCTGAACACTTGGTAAAAGCCTGAAGAGGGCTTTGCGATGGAGATATGCTTTTAGTTCATGGCGCCTAGGTGTCTAAAAAGGAGCAATTGGAGCCACATCCACTTCATATCTGGCTCCATGTAGCTACTTTTACCCGTCACAGTTCTGTCTGTATGTAGGATAACAGAACAAGAAGATACAATTCTAAAAATAGGGAGTAAATATAGCCAAATAGACACCAAGGTCTTTTGAGAGATAACGTGGCTGGGAGGCAGGCTGTGACAGGGTCTTCCTCGAGTCACGCGTGTGGGTAGCCGCTGTTCAAGCATACAGAGAGACAGAGGTGGTGTTGAAACGCCGGCACAGGCGCGCAGGATTTATTAACAACAAAAAGAAAGTGAAAGTAAAATAAAGGCGGTCATGTGACGTTACCAGCGATGGTAACGCACAGAGGACAGATACAGAAAACCGTACAAAAAGTGCAAAATAAAACACAATACCCCAAACTATAACTCAAAAGGTGCCGTGAAAACGGCAGGCCTTGCAGCAGCCCCGATCACAGCGATCAACATGCTTTTATACTGACGCTCCGCTGAGACACGCCCACCTGCCTGCTGGAACAGCTGATTGCTTTCAGCTGCTGCTCCACGCAGACGGGTAATCGTCCCCAGCGGAGCGCCACAGCAGCTAAACAATTAAATCAATTGTAACAATTAACACAAAAACATACAATAAACTACATATTTCACTGTGCAAGGCTTACGCTTTGCCACATATCCTCCCGCTCAGAATGGAACCCATAGGGGTCCATTCGACAAAACAAAAAAACACAAGGGTCGGTGGGAGGGAACATTAGAGCCAGGCGCAACCTCCATACCATCATACCAGACACCAGGCTCCAACGTTAGCATCGCTAAACAATAAACATGCACACACATACAACCACTATCCACATACCAATAATTAACAACAATACACCCACAATTATTACCCCCTAAACCCAGTGTCCCTTCACGGGGCTCCTCTCCAGAGGATTGACCCGCCTCCTTCTGAGACGATCCCCCACAAACGACAGGTCCTCCTTCGCTGACGCTCGGCAGGCAGTTCCTCCCGCTGGCGTCCGGGCAGGCAGTCTCTCCTCCTCCCTCGCCAGCTTCCAGGACCGGAACTCCTCCTTCTGCAGCTCTCGGGAACGGACCCTCCTCGGCCTCTCTGGCGTTCGGGCAGGATGTCTCGGCTCCTTCACAGTGCCTTTAAGGACAGCGGCTCCATCCCTCTCCTTCAGCAGCCCCTCAGGGTTACCTGCGGTCTGCCCTTGTCCCCCCCAAAAAAATTTCAGGGGTTTGCTCCTCCTGTCTCTCTGTAGCCATCTAGCCTTGCTTCGGCAGGATGCAGCGGAATCCACTTCCGACACCATATGTGACAGGGTCTTCCACGGGTCACGCGTGTGGGTAGCCGCTGTTCAAGCATACAGAGAGACTGAGGTTGGTGTTGAAACGCCGGCACAGGCGCGCAGGATTTATTAACAACAAACAGAAAGTGAAAGTAAAATAAAGGCGGTCATGTGACGTTACCAGCGATGGTAACGCACAGAGGACAAATACAGAAAACCGTACAAAAAGTGCAAAATAAAACACAATACCCCAAACTATAACTCAAAAGGTGCCGTGAAAACGGCAGGCCTTGCAGCAGCCCCGATCACAGCGATCAACATGCTTTTATATTGACGCTCCGCTGAGACACGCCCACCTGCCTGCTGGAACAGCTGATTGCTTTCAGCTGCTGCTCCACGCAGACCGGTAATCGTCCCCAGCGGAGCGCCACAGCAGCTAAACAATTAAATCAATTGTAACAATTAACACAAAAACATACAATAAACTACATATTTCACTGTGCAAGGCTTACGCTTTGCCACAGAGCTATTGAGATAACTTTAGATAAAAAAAAAAATAATAATAATAATTTAAAAAACACTTGCGAACACTGGCTGAGGAAAGGATAGGAGGCAGGGTTTCAGTGTGTAGATGGGGATGAAGTACCTTCATCCTCTGGCTCTCTTCAGCACGGCTGCAATTACCAAACGTTTCACTTAGAAATAGCAGCTTTTTCTCTGTGGACAGTGATTTGTTAGTGGAATCAGCATGTTTTAAATCGCACAATTACTGATGTTATCATTAATGTATTTTAAAAAGTATTTAAAATGATCAATTGTAAAAAATAACTTTTACTATTTTTTTTTATTTGCTTGTATATATTATGCTTATTAAATAGACTAAAGTAAGAACCGAACATAAATAGTCAAATTCTTTTAGGTCTTAACTATATTTTTTCATAAAAAATGATATATATATATCCTAAATGTCATTTGATTGCAGTCAATTTGCAAAAGCATAATTATTTTTTTCCTGCATAAAGTGTATGGACAAATTATTATTGAACTAATAATCAATGGCTACATAAGAAAAAAATATACAGCCCTCATTTGTTAATGTGTGCAAGTCCTAAAGGAGGTCCAAATCGAATTCAGTACTGCTGCCATACAATCTACACTATAGTTGCTCCATAGCAACTATAAAATATATCCTGTCAGAAATTATAATTCAATACCCTTTAAACAGGATGTAAAAGACTGAAATCAAGCTTGCCTGTATAATCCACCCACTTTCTTATTTATTTGTTCTGCTTCAGGGGGGATTTCAGATCATCCCTGTTAATTAGAAGAAGCTTCCCAGTTTTCATATGAACGGGTTTGCTAATTGGAGAGTTTATAGACCAGCCCAAAACATAACGGCAATGAAAGGCATCCTGTGTAAATATTTACATACCCTATAAAAGTGAATCAATGTAATATTGCAGGCCTATGAGCCCATCCCTGTTTAATATGGCAGTTACCAACTCCGTCAAGTGTGGGTGTTAAGTCTGTACCTCTTCCTGGCAGAAAAAACCTGTTTGAAACGGATATTAAAATGTATGTTTAAATTTCACAAGCCATGCCAACTGGCTACCCACACAGGAATAAACGTGGGTATCTTTTCAATGCTGCGTTTATTAGAAGGCCTGACTAGGAACCACTCACAACAGGATCTATGTGGATTGACTATTGACCCATTAATACTGAAGCAGGGTGACATTTCCCTAATAACATTTTTACCACAGTAGTTTTGCAGTTTTCTTACAATATGCATTTGTGTTGAACCATACTTCTGTGGGCTTAAGCATTTATGGTTTTAGTTAACATTTTAGTATCATGATTTTTTTTTTTTAATGTAATTGAATACATGGCACAACTCACTCTGAAATATAATAAACTGAATCCTTTAAAGACAGTATACTACAAAATATATATGTTCATGCATCAACGACATACTTGGGTTAAATGCAATTGATATAAATGGTAAAGAATCTTAATATTGGCTTCCTTAAACCTTTTCAGTGTTTCTGACACGGTGTCTTTATATAAGTTAAAGCATATTAAAAACCATGTCAATTAATAGTATAGGGATAAGCATGGGCAGAATGACTCTGCAAATTTACTGTGGTTAACAAGTACTATCACTTTTAATGTGCCAATGATGAGGGACAACATAAAGGTTTTAACACTATGCAGTTAATAGTTTGTGAGATTATAAGTTGTTTTTAATGATGTATTTATTTTTTTGGATCTGGAAAGGCAAAAACAATATAATGTATTATTGGAGCCAATTCCCTTGCAGCTGTATCTGGAGCACAGTCTAGCCAGCTCCAAGTACATTATGTATTAAACTTAAGGGCTGATCTTTGTGATACAAATTGAAAAAAAGGAAGTAGTTCCAGACTCCGGGAAATCTCAAGTTCCGTTATGTTTACCCACACAAACGGGACACATAAACATGTTCCAGTCACAGCTTCCTAGTCCAGACAGGCAACACTGGATACAAATATCAGGGGGCCAAATAATCCACTGCCAAAATAAAACATTACTTCTACTGCTGTACCACAGTAGAAAAAAGGCTACTGCACATTATCTATAAAAAAAAAAAAAGTCTGTGGGCTTGCAGGTTATCTATCCGTCATCATTCGTTGAATAGCTATAATATTCGATGAAGGTTTACAGGGTATGATCTATATCCTGAACAAAATACATTTGCAGGTGTACATTTTTTAATAGTCTTCTAATACAGCAACAATAAAAAGGATTTTGACCCAGACTTTAAAGATAAACACCCTTATACATGACTCAGAGGAATAGTTTGTTTGTGCTCTGCGATGATTGCTTCCTGACTTCTACTGGTAACAGAGGGGCTGGGAAACTTGTGCAGAAAAAAAAAAAAAAACCTGCTTTGCAGTAAGTGTCTCTTTCTGTCACAGCTGATGTGTGGCAGTGATATGCGATTTACAAAAGAATCATATCAAATGTAGCATTGCCTGTTTTACACAGAATACTCTTCTCATTACTGAAATTTGTAATTTACATAACAGTGAATAAAAACATTTGTGGTATGTTAAATCAGGGCCATTGCCAGCCATGAAACTGAAGAAAAAATATGAGGACATTTTTGTATGTTGTTTATTTAAATACGAAAGTTTAGTTAACAGTACCTGAGTTTCTAAATTTGCAGGACCTGTGTGGTTTTGTACAGTGCAGATAAGTAGCTTTTTCTTTGCAACATTCAAATTCAATATTAAAGAAAATAAGAAATGTAGCATAGCCAGAATATTTGTTGTAGACACTATACTTAGTTTTAAATTCGAATCTATCAAACAAATAATTTTAACAGTGATGTCATTATCCAAATACCGAGAACATACTTTGAGCTTGTCAGCAGAAACCCATAAACTGGGACTAATAGCCTTCCATATTCTATTCAAATTATGTGTTGGCTCCACCAACTGTGTTGAAAAGCCACACGGTCACATGACTTGAAAAGAATGAGGAACTCTATTTAGTCCAAGTGCACAGGATGAAGACAGGTACAAAACAAGCTCAAAGCTGGTAAATACAGATTTAGATGAAAATGATAATTAATATTGGACCAACTAAAAAAACACACTAAAAAAAGAAAGGGGAATGCAAAAAAAAGCTATCAAAAAGGACAAAAGCTACTTATTTTGATACACTGGACATATGGGCTGAACCAATTTCAGGTAATAGCTTCTTGATCACTTTTAAAAGGAATAAATACTCTCAAAACAAGCTGCTATTACACAGCTGCATCCGGGAGGCCCCTCCTGTAGCGCTCAGTTATCAGAAGAAACGGGTCACTAAACACCAAGATCACACAGCTTCAAGCCAGACAGGAAGTGTTGGAATGGACACAGAAACACAGTGTGCATGGCTAAAGGCTACACCCTGCTCTTTCAACTTCACTGAATTAACAACCCGCAAAAAATCAAAGGAGGAGAGACTTGGAAAGAGGTGGTTGTTCAAGTACCAGTACCAGCTGTACAGCACTCCACTGCTTTACTAACAGCTTGCCCTGAGTGCAGAATCAAATGAGATGCTTCTTAGTGGAATTTTAGACTAGTATTACATAGCAAGTCTGAGCCACCAGCTTTACAATTTAAAAAGTGCAAGTAGCTTTGCTCAAATGTGGAGTTGTATTCAATTTTTCACTTTGACCTGGAACCCTTAACTGTTTTGAAAAGTCGGCATTATTTTACAAATTGCTGGCACTTCTAATTTGCCAAAATTGAGTAACAGTTAGACACGCCAATTGAATTAGTGTTATCATAGGTATGATACTGATTTTAACTCAGAGTTACTGACATAATGTGATCATTTGTTAATTTTAAAGACCAACTTCACTGAGGGGTCAGACTGGTAGCCACAGAGGTTTTCTGGAAGTTGCAATGAAGGCTCAAAGGCAAACCTGTAAATGGCTCAAATTGCTACTCAACAGGGTTTTTTTTTTTAATGACTCATAAGCACTCTTTGTGTATCGTAATACTAAAAGAAACTTAATAAATATTGTTGGGTATTATTTTTTTTACATTCAATAATTTATAGAAGATGTATATAAATGAAGAAAATGCAGAATATCTTGTAAAGCCAGGTTCAATAAAAACAACCCTTTATATGCACATTATATGCACATAATGTAGTAACATTAAAATGTATAAATAACGCATTATGCATTATTACAATTAATACAAGAAGAAGAAACCCAAATGCTAATTTCCCTTTAATATTTCACCATTTTCTACCTTGGACCAGATGTCAAATCCCACCAATTGTACAGTGGTACTTTTCTTTATTAAGATATCATACACACATTTGTTTGCATAATTACTTCATCTCACCTTTTTAACAAAATATCACCAACACCTTGCCACTCAACCCTGACACATGTACTAACCAGGTTGCATTCAGTATAACGGTAACAAATTCAAGAGAAAATACATTTACATACTCTAGCATAGCAGGTTGATCCATTCCTGGTTTTGCTATGGCTTTAACAAGACACAGATGAGCTTGTTACCTATACTCTGTGTCTAATTAAGCTCGGAGTAAAAGCATTCCATCCCTGTATAGGTTAGCACTGTTAAGTCCGGAGCGGTATGATAAATAATATTAATCAATATGGCAAACATTTTTATGTGGTAAACTTTTATAAGGTTATCTGGGCATGAATTAGTAAAATCCCATGCAATGAAAATGTTGTGTTAAGAGTGATTTGATGAAGGGACTTACTGATCACGGTGACAAGTCACAGCAAATTTGACGCACACTCCAAATTTGACGCAGTTCCATTTCCTGTGACTTATTTGACACTACACAGGCACTGAAACAAATCATTTGTACAGCCAAATTGTCACTTCTAAAAAGGGGAAAAATACTAAATATCACTTCAAATGACATGTGTCAATAAGTTGGCTCTAACTGGCTCCACCCAGCTTGTACAACCTTGAAGTGCCGTATTGGCATGGGGATTTAGGCCTTGAGTCCTTCACTAATATTTTTAAAACATTAACAGCAATGATTAAGAAATAGGTTTCCCCCTGATTACTGTTTGTTTCATGTTGTATTCTCCAACCTAAAGACACAGCAAACAGGGAAGCATACAGAAAAAAATATCTAGAAATTTCCCAGAATTGGTATAAATAGTCATAGTCTAGTCATTAACAGTGTAAAAATGAATCTGAAATTCCTGCTAGGTCATTTGAATGGAAAGTCCACAAAAACTGCCTCTTTCTAATCACAAGCTATGTCTTAGTTTCATTTCCTTATCTTTCTTTTAAATAATTCAGTTCTGGTAAATGCCGAGTTATGTCAGTGTCTCTTCATTACGCTGCAATAAAATAAAGCACTATATTTTGGCTGAAAATTAAAGCACTATATTTTGGCTGAAAATTAAAAATAAATTTGAGCTACCAGTATCATGAAAAAGTAGATCACCATTATATACAGTAACTATAAAATGTGTAAAAAAAAAAAAAAAAAAAAAATAAAAAAAAAATAAAGGTGTGATATATGAACAGACAGAACAGTTCCTCCATGTTTTACCTGATGACCTGTGCTAAACAAGGTGGGGCTTTCTGTATGGTAAAAATGGAGCTGCTGCAACTGGAACACGGTCACTCCCCCCCACATAGTTTTTTACAAACGACGTTTTGCCAAGTGATGGACAAGGTTGTCACAGGGCCAAAGATGGTGTTATACCGTCGATATAATAATATATATATATATAGTCTAATATATATAATAGTGATATATAGAATAGATAATATATAATACTATATATAGATATATGATGATATATATATAGAGTTATGAGTTGTTAAAAAGCATCTACAATAATGCTGAATTACAATTTCAACTGACTCCTTCTACGTGGGACACAAGTATCATTAAGACAGTGATTGTTTTGGGGTGTATTTTAAAGCTCTAAACAGTAGCAGATAGAAATGATGCTGCCCTTAAACATTGTATTAATACTGATTGACCAATGTAATAGCATTAGTATTACACACACCAACAAAATGAAAAAACAGGTTCGCACATTTCAGGGTGGCAGAATTAATAATGGTGAACAAAGAATAGCCTCTATAATGAACAATTTCCTTAAGTGGGTTAAAAGTATATAATCAGAGATTCATAAGCTGCTGGAAAACAGTTCACAAATCCATTTCTTCCTCTGTACACAGATATCACTGCTCAACTAGTTTATTGCTTGATATACTACAGTATCATGAAGTACATTATACTGTTAAACTGAAGAACAGAACACATTTTAATGGCCTTCATCTGCTTTTCATGTGACATTGATTTGCTACAAAACAGTAAGTGGTGCCAGCTAGTCCGAGAGTCCGCAGGATGTACCATGCATTGGATGACATTCTCTTTTTGAAAAAAACTAACCAAAAAGCAAAGTGCTTTTCAGTTTCACCCCCTTTCAGTTATAAATCAAATCGGATTTTCCAAACAACAAAGAGACAAGTTGTCTGCCAACATAAAGAGCCTGGGGACTTGATTTTAAATCGAGGAACTTAGAAGGTAAATCTTTCCCGATAATGAGGGATATGCTGTGGTGTTCATTTTATAGCTCACTTCTGCCTCTGCTATTATCTGCAAGTTAAAACAAATGTGTGTGTGTGGGTGTGTGGGTGCGTGTGTGTGTGTTTACGTGAGGATATACACCCCATGTATCAGAACATAGCAAAGTAGACCCAACCAGTCCAGTAAGGAACAACGTTTTGGAGGAATCTCCTTTTAGCTGCAAGATCAGCTCAGCTCCACCCCGGAAAGCACAAAAGATAAAGCATGAAGCATGGATACAGACACCCCTTTCCTGGAACTCAGGTCCTACCTTATCTTCCACCCGGTTTAAGCGTGACCCAATCGTGTTCGTTCCTCTGTCTTTACTTTTTTCTGGACAAAAGAACAAAAATGAGTGTTACTAAAAAATAGTCTTTTTTTTTTTTTTTTGCAGTTTACATTCTATAGACCCAACATGTCATGCTGCAACACACCTGGGGGTGAATTCTCAAAGCATTTATTTATTTGAAATAGTAGACTAGAACCAAATGTCTAAGTATTGTACTTCAGGGTCTCATATTATCTCGGTTTTTTTTGTTTAAACTATTTTTATTATCGTGTAATTTTCTCCTTACCAAAAAATAGGATCTAAGACCTTGAGACTGTGGTAATCACAAGCATGTTTAGCAATTAGCTTAAGTAAAACAATCCCCATGTAAACTTAAGACTACTCAAGTAATGAAATAGGGAAAGAGTCTAGTCTTGTAAAATTCAGAACGGTTTCCATGAAAGCCGTTTAGAAATAATAACACACAAATCTTATTCATTTTAATAATTGTGAATCAACTTTGAGGTCAACATTTTCTGACCGGATAGTGAGGTCATTTTTCACTGTGGCTGCCAGCACTGTCTGCGTGTGTGTGCATGCATGAAGTAAGTGTGCATAACATTGTCCATCAGCTTTGATTTACTAGAATTCAATACTTATATAAAAAAAGCAGTGGTTTGAAGAAGTTTTCACCCCCCCTGCAAAGTTTTCACATTGTGTTGGCACCTGAGCGTACTCCATGATGCATTCAAATTAGACTTTACATGTAGAATCTACAAAAATAAAGAAAAAAAATATATTCTCCAGAATAAAGTAAGATTTACAGAGAAAAATAGATTAATCTTAGTTACATAAGTATTTAACCCCTTTGCTACTGCAGCCCTAAATCAGCTCTGGTGCAAATGATTTGTTTGAAAGGTCACAAAATCAGTTTCAGCCTGTGTGTGCTCAAGAGGTTTAACGTGTAGATAATTTCCCTCAGGTATATAAAGACTTTCAAGCTGCAACTCACATAGTGATCCAACAAAGCAACCATGAAGAACAAGGAACTTTCAAAACAAGTCAGGGATAAATTTGTAGAGGCACAGAGCAGGAGCAGGGTACAAGACATTTTCAAATTTGCTGATTATCCCTCTCAGCATAGTGAAGTCCATCATTAAGAAGTGGAAGATGCATCATACCACCCAGTTCAGGTCGCCCTCCTAAACTAAGCAGCCGGGTAAGCAGGAAACTCGTTCAGGATATTACTCTGAAGCCAACAATGACCTTGAGAGATCTAAAAGTTCTACGTCTGAGATGGGAGTCAGTGTTCACACATCAACAATAAGCCGGTCCCTACACAAAGCTGGTCTGTATGGGCGAGTGGCAAGAAAGAAGCCATTACTCAAAAAGCCTCATCTAAAGCATGAATGGACTTTGCAAAAAAGCATGTAGATGATATTGCAGACATGTGCAAAAAGGTTTTGTGGTCAGACAAGACAAAAATTGAACTTCTCGGTCTAAATTCCAAGCGTTACGTCTGGCACAAGCCCAACACTGCACATCAACCAGTCAACACCATCCTAACTGTCAAGCATGGTGGTGGCAGCATCATGTTATGGGGATGCTTCTATTCAGCAGCGACTGGGAAGCTTGTCAGGATAGAGGGGAGAATGGATGGTGCGAAGTACAGGCGAATCCTTGAGGAAAACCTGTTTGAGTCAGCCAAGACTCTGAAACTGGGGAGGAAATTCACATTTTAGCAGGACAATGACCCAAAATACAAATCCAAGGCCACACTGGAGTGGATGAACAACAAGAGAATTAATGTTCTTGAGTGGCCCAGTCAAAGCCCTGATTTGAATCCAATTTAAAATTAATGGCGAGACTTGAAGATTGCAGTCCATCGACGATCCCCAACAAACTTATCAGAACTGGAGCAATTTTCCTGTGAAGAATGGGCAAAAAAAGTTCACCATCCTACTGTGCAAAGCTAGTAGAGACCTATCCAAAAAGACTCACAGCAGTAATTGCTGCAAAAGGTGCTTCTACCAAGTACTGACTTAAGGGGCTGAATACTTATGCAACAAGTAAATTTCATTTTGTACATTTTTTTTTGCAAATTTTGCTCACATTTAATATCCTCCTCAAATAACAGTGTTCAGTTTAACCACTACAGCTTCGAATAAAAAAAAATGTTTGTTTGAAAAACTTTGCATAATTATTTGTAATTCAACTAAATATGACATTATTGGTAGGGAGTGAATACTTCTGCAAACCACTTTTATGATCGATTCCATAGCTATAATCAACACATGCAGTTTTATTTCTTGTGCGCTTTACCACAAAACTGGTTGATAGTCCAGTTTGAAAATATTCACCAAAGGTTTTGCTTTTCTCCTCTCTTTGCCACTATTTGACTCGGTTTGTGTGAAACAAGCATGATAGTACTTTTACTTGCAGCAGTAGGTGGTTACAATATCAAGTTCAAACTGTCGCTGAAGAAATTGCATTTTTATTATACAGAAATAATGTTAGACCTGTACATCTTCTATTATTAATGAAAGCCTGAGTATTGTTGTGTTTCATTGCTACCTCTCTCTTAGTACTTTGCTTGACAGCTCCAGAGTTCATGAGCAGAGCACCGCTACAGAATCGAAAGTCGGCAGAAACTGGTTTGGGACGGATTTGCTCAAACTGAGATTAACTTCAACAACAAAGGAAATTATGAAAAGCCATCGAATCACAGTTTTAAACTTCTGACTTGAAGAATTTCCTTTCCTGTTTTTCCTTTATCCTGAGATGGCTGGTACCTTACACAAACCTATATTGAGAAGTGACATTTTGGTTTACATAATTCCATATTAATTCATCTTTGAGACAATGGGACATTATGCAGATTCTTCATAATTTATTTAAACAACTGTTCTTTAAAAATGGGTTTTGATTAAATAGTTTGTGACGAATATTATTATAGAAACCAACATTCTTGAACAATTTCATGAATATCAAACTGTTTATTGATATCTTAAAAAGACACCACTTCACTCTTTGCTTAAATAATAAGTAGCTTCACATTTCATTTTATTTGCCTTTTTACATTTCCCTTGTAATTTTATTGCACATGCAATCACTGTAAGTGGTTCTCCCATAGTGAGTTATTTAATTAAACAAAAGAAAAAAATCTAAATCTGACTTTAGTTAGCTTTAAGCTTGATTCGAGTTGGTTAGTAGAATCTTAAATGCCAGGACTGAATAATTTAACTCAGTCCATTAAAATCCTGTGACACTATACTCTGGTATATATGTATAACAGGAAGGCTATTAGTCCTGGTACTTAGGATACTCCAGACAAGCTCAAAGCCAGAAGGCAAATTTACAGAAATATTAAATACTGGAGCAACACAACCTAGAACCACTTAAATGAAAGCAAATACCATAAAATAGTAAGGGAACTATAACATAACACCATTCATGACAGTATCCAGAGAGGTCTGGGCTTTAAGAATATGTTTCCAAAGTTTACTAATGCTAGCAATTGTTTTAAATTAAAGTACAAGAAAGCAGATTTCAGCTAAAGGTATACACTACTTCAGAATAGTCAATATTTCTTACTTGTTTATAATGTTCTTCCATAACTATTAAACAGTCAAAAATGTTGAATTAGAAATACTGAAAGAAACTTGTATTGCAATTTATTTAAAATAATGTGTGCTCTGTATGATTCTCTGCAGAGCTTCATTTACTGGCTTATTAACTAATTTCCCTTATCAATCTACTGCTTCTGAAAAGACTCCTAAAAGCTGTATTTTTGAAGGTTAGTTGTTTTAGAAATGACCACTAGGGGTACGCAACTGTAATTTCTGCCTGATCTGGCCACCTCTAATTTCTATGATTTTGTACTGAAACTGTATATAAATAACACAGCTAATACAATTATAATAAGATTGATAATGCTATTCAATATTCTTACTATTTAAAAATCTTAAGACAGCAATCATGCTCAAGTATATCATCACATCTATTTATTCATGTATTAATGTCTATTTTTATTTCAATTTCTTGTTTTCCATATTTTTTTCATGTTTCACCAAAATAGTGTGTATTATTAGTATGCACTCGTAAAGTATATATTTGCATGTCTGTACCTTGCTACTGATAAGGCGCCAGCATTTCAGTATCATGTACTAACAATGCACTTAACAGCTGTGTTGAAATTCAAGCAGAAGAACAATGATGGGAATTGGTGTAATAAAGGACTGAAACAGCAATTAGTCTTGTATTATTTGGGGAATTTATGATTATGATACATAATGGTTATTGCTATAAAAAGAAGGTTATTACACATTTCATGCAAACAAATCATAACCGAGCTTTAGTGTGTGTTTAGTGTATTGATTTGTAGATATTACCTGGAATCTAATGTGGAAAGAATTTACCGATACGAAACATACTGATATAGTAGTTTTGTTTCAAGCAGCCTAGTACAAATAATAATAATAATAAAATAATAATAATAATAATAATAATAATAATAATAATAATAATAATAAAAACATTTAAAAAATAGATTTACCTGAGGCAGATTGAAACAGGGAGGGCTTTCCTAAGGACTGGTCCAGTCTGTAGAGAAGAAAAACAGAACACTTGCATAATTAACGTTTAACTACGATTGAAAGTGGGTGGTTAATGGCAGTGGCTATAGCCTGGCACTGTGCTACGAAGCAATTCCACCTCAATCCTGACCTGAACACAACACTGTCTGCAGCTCAGTCCAGAGACAGACAATTGTGGTGAGGGGTTAGCTGAGACCACTTTAATTTCACTTGGGGATTCAAAGCCAAGCCCCCAGAATATAGTAAAATAACCTGCTTAAATAGAAGACCTCACATGGTCTATTACAGATCATTATTACAGGAAAATAACTATATTAGAGAGATACAAACACCACACACTCTAACTGGGCAACCAAACTCACCACAAGGCTCATGGCTTCTGTAAAAGACAAGGATCTAACGGTTGGGAATTTGAAGTGTTAAACACAGCTAGCCTGGCTTTGCTTGTTTAGGTAATAATACTGATTGTGTTAAAAAGGTAGAGATTGTATTCATACATACATTACATCTTGTAAGTCAGTTTCAGAGTCTATAATATCCTCTTTTCCCTAAGTGGTGGTAACTGTGGATTCTCGTGTGAAGTTAACACAGAATAAAAGACCCGCTCTGTCATTGTGGTAAATGCATGCCAAGCCTGCCCTGGATGTCGAGTGCAACTGCTTCTCTTTTCTGATTGATCTGTGTGTTTCGAACAATATTCCACTGGGCTCACATTCGCTTTACTGCCCTTTGATCTTGTGGATATGTTTTCTTCTGTTCCAGAAACCACATCAGAACTCCTAAGGAATATGGCTTTAGTGTAGTTTCACCATACTAATCCTTGCATCCATTCTAGCACCATATTTATTAAAAGAGCAAGGGACTGAACCAGTCTCATTCGTTGGGATGTTTGACCTGTTTGAAATGATGAATTACACTATGTAACACAATTTTTGTTCCTGGGTAGTAAGTGTTATTTCCTAATTGCTTATGCCTCAAAAGTACAGAAAATGGCTATTATTCCCCACAAACTTTGCTTTTGTGACCAGGACAGTGATATTTCAAAATACCACTATTTCCAATGGGAAAACGGGCAAATGTGTGTCTTTTCGTTCACATAAAGTCAGAAAAAAACAACATATGAATCCAAATTAACATGTACTTATAGTAAAGGAATACAAAAATGACTACAAAAGATTTAGAAGTGAGTAGTTTTTCGAGATTTACGATTATACTGTAAATACAGTATAATAGTAAATCTCGAAAAACTACTCACTTCAAAGTTTGTGGGGAATAATAGCCATTTTCTATACTTTTGAGGCATAAGCAATAAGGAAATAACATTACCCAGGAACAAAAAAAAAAAAAAAAAAAAAAAAAAATTGTTAAACGGTGTTATGAATAGCCCTAGGATTCAATTTTAAATGACGGCACCACTATCCTTATAGCAGATTTTTATATATTACCAGACAACAAAACAAACAATAACTGTGTTGTGTTGGTATGTTAAGCAGTGTTAGCACAACATACTGACCAGTTTTACTGTCTCAGCTTCTTAATCTCTCTCCTGGTAATGCCTCCCTCCACTTATTATCACCATACTGAAATGTCCCGGCCAGGATATAAAGGGAGTCAATGAAGACAAGCTCCTGATAACATCACTTTAGTCATTATCACACTCCCTTTCATATGACTCACATTTAACTCATCAAGCTGATTTGCATCCCACTTAATATCACTTTGAGAAATACAGTAAAAGCACTGAAAGAAGCTGCTGTACAATATGCAATATTCAGATGGTAGCACGATACAGCATATAGAACAATGACAAGTGTAGGTTTACAGCTTTCTTATATTTTTAATTATTACACTGTGGTTTATATGTACAATGTAATTGACTGTATGTAACAATGTTATTAACGATTGTATTAAACAATGCATTCTACACTATTTTAGTTCCACAGAAAAACAGGCATATTTTTGGAATCAACCCTTTAATTGGTGAACTCCTGATAGTCAGCTGATCTTACTGTCACCATGTATCCTCAGTCCCGCTGACGTGATATCTAAAGAGTCTCACTGTAAAACATGTTTTGTTATTTGGTATTTGCTTTAAGGATATCAGCACTATAATTAAAATGTTATACCTTGGGTATGTAGGACTATAAGACTTCTTAAGTTTTTCCATACAATTCTTATTTTAAATGGTACAGTTGCAAGGTCAAACAAACACCCTAAAATGCTAGCTTACTATCTCTGATATTTTCTATTTCACTGTGATACAAATTAATATATATTGTTTTGTCTCCCACAACACTTTACAGTTCCATTCCTGTGTTACGGGTAATAGAAGCACACCTGAGCCTACTTTGCCCATTTAGGCAACTATGTAGAGAGCAGGTGGGGTCTTAATACCTGTGACACAGGAAGTAGATGAGGTGTAAAAAACAAGTACTTTCAACAAACATAAAGCAATAGGAAAACAAAACAATCACAAGCACATCAGTAAGAGAGCATTATTAAGATACTAAGAGGTAGGAACAATCTTCAGCATTAAAGTGTTGGTTAGGATTCACATCTAACCCCAAGAAAAAAAAAAATGATCACAGCATCGAATTAGACGCCATCCTTTTCATTCCCGCACTCGTTATTTTTCAGTAAACTGTTATCACCCTCCAGCAGTTGGCATGTGTGCAGCACATGTGGGACTGGTGCCGAGCCAGATAGCAGAGTTATGACATTAATCAAACGCATCAGTGTGTGGACCAGGTTATAGATATTAGAAATGCTAAAATAAATAAATAGATGAACTGAACCAACTCACTGAACTTGAATCAAAGTTCAAATTAATGAATTAAATATGCTATTTTGCCTGTGTTGTGTGGTCATTGACAACTACATTGTTCTGTAAGTCATTTAGACTCGGGGGTCAGTCTTTTAATTTTTTTTAATTTTCAGCTTCGACCCAAACTTTAACTTTAATTAATAATTTCTGTTAAAGTTTAAAAAGCAATTACTGTATAAATCATGTAGTCTATAAGGTTAGCTTGAGTAAATGACTCCAGATATATATCACAGATCTGTCCTACAGTTGTATACTGTCTATGCACTGTTGTATGAAGTTTTAGAATTTTAACCATTGACTACTAACTGAACGGAGTAACAAAGACATAACGCTGGTGCATAATTCACTTCATTTGACTAGATAACTGACATGCCTAGGGGAACGTAACAACCTGCATATTGTCTATCTACTCATTTAATAAACTATGCAGGTTAGCTGGTAGGGTCCTAAATCAGGGCCGGTGCAAGGATTTTTGCCGCCCTAGGCAAACAAAATTTTGCTGCCCTCCCTTTTCACTCTTTTTAAAAAAAATGTTTTATATTTTATATATATATATGTATATATATATATTACAACCTGAAATCTTGAAGCATTTAAATGGGATTTTTTTGCTTTTTTCCTTTGATTTACACAGCCTACTCAACACTTTGAAGAAGCAAGAGAATATTTATTGTGAAACAACAGTTAATGAAAAATAAAAAATAAAAAAAAACAACTGAAATGTCTTGGTTAGGTAAGTATTCACTCCCCTAAGTCAATACTTGCTAGAACCACCTTTGGCAGCAATTACAGCTGTGAGTTTTTTGAGGTAAGTCTCTACCAGGTTTGCACATCTGAATCATGCAATATTCGCCCATTCTTCTTGGCAAAATTGTTCAAGCTCTGTCAAGTTGGATGGAGATCATTGATGGACAGCAACCTTCAAGTCTTGCCACAGATTCTCAATCAGATTGAAGTCCGGGCTTTGACTGGGCCACTCTAGGACATTCACTTTCTTGTTTGTAAGCCACTCCTGTGTCGCTTTGGCTATATGTACTCGACAGGAGTTCAAGAAAAACAAGAGGATGGACTTGGGGATCTAAACGTCAGCTAAGGTAGGTCAGTCTTTCTGTTATTTAATTTGTATGTTTGATAACTGCATAGTAGTGTTTCTAAATGTGATTGTGGGGTGAAACATCACAGTTTTTAAATGGAGCGATTTCGAGTTCATTGCAAGTATGCAGTGTTGTTAATTTGTACTTACAGAAACATTTTTATAATTTATTACCAATCTGCAAAAATCTCCACCACCCTACATCCCCCCCCCCCCCCCCCCCTTTCCTCTGAAACAAAATCCTGTCTACGCCATTGGCTGGCCTCCAGCTGGACTCAGCAGGAGGGCCAGTCATTTGTAAATACCTTCGCTGCAGCTCCTTGATTCGCACCATGAGGTGAAGGTGGCCCTGAGAGTACTGCTCAATTACATCCCGCACGTCATACGGCTTCCGGGCTTGCTAGAAAAGAAAGGAAACAAACTGCATGTTAAACACTGCTGAAACAGGTGCTTTACCAAATACACATACAGTACTTAAAACAGAGATGGCCAATTCTAGCCCTTCCTGACCAGGTCTTTGTTCAAACCTTGGCCTTAGTTGTTAATGTGAACAAATTAAGCCTACATCCAGTTGCCAATTTTGGCTGTGGGACAACAAAGAACATTGGCCTTCCTTTGGATGAGGGAGGAACAATGGGCTAGAGATAGTACTAGTCAGACAGGCCCTCATCTCCACGGTTCAGTAGCTCAGTAACATCCATTGTTCAGGTTTGGTGGGTGAAAAGATACAATTCTCTTGACAGTGGGAATTGAGCTTTCTTTTTGATCTTCAGTCCTACCGATTGGTAAGTTGGTTGCAGTGGGGAGATGCATTTGAATCAGACATTTTAACTAGGGTAAAAAATTAGACATTTTATATATTATGAAATAAATAACAACTCTAAAGATATGGCATCACTTAATTCTCTACAGCAGCATTACACATAGTTGTGATCACTGTGGTCATGTGTTTTATTGTATAAAGCTACAACCAGACTGTAACAGGGTAAGGCTCCCTGTACATTTATTTGTTTATTTTTAGAACCGGGTACCCCTCCACCCCTGTGCAATTTATTGTTTTGTATTTGTTTGTTTATTATGACTTATTATGCATTTCAATGACAGAGAAAGCCGTGGTTATTGTTTATTTGTATTTATTTATTGTATTTAAATATGTTGTTTTGTTTTTTTGTGTTCTGGCAGAGGCAAGGTCAGCAGCCCGTCCACCTGGCTACTCTGTCACATGGTTCCTAAACGTCAGGCCAGATGCAGGAAGAAACACAGGCAAGGTATTGAAGGGCAAAGGACATGGTGTGCAAAAATAAATAAAATAAATAAAATATTTAAAAACACAAAACACTTTGCTCACAGAGAGAAATAAATATTCAAAACGAAACAAATCTCGAACACAACATACAAAACAGACCTAAGGTCAGGCTGGGCAGTTGCCTTCACCGATCCTTACTCTCATTTTAAGTTTCAGTTACGTTTTCCTCTCTCGCTCCCATTCTCTCCTCTAGAACACCCACTCTGAGTGCAGAGAGCTGCAGGTTTTAATGCAGGTCACTTCATTTGGGAGATGGCTACCTTCTGCCCAAGGTTTTTCATTACCTCTGGCAGAGGACAGGCTGCCAACCTCGCCTCTGCCAGAACACACCCAAACAAAAACAAAACAACATTGCTATGCCGTCATATTTAAATAAATACAAAGAAACAATAACCAATGCTTTCGCTAAGGTAGGTCAGTCTTTCTGTTATTTAATTTGTATGTTTGATAACTGCATAGTAGTGTTTCTAAATGTGATTGTGGGGTGAAACATCACAGTTTTTAAATGGTGCGATTTCGAGTTCATTGCAAGTATGGAGTGTTGTTAATTTGTACTTACAGAAACATTTTTATAATTTATTACCAATCTGCAAAAATCTCCATCATTGAAATACATAATAAACCATAATAAACAAACAAATACAAAACAATAAATTGCACAGGGTTGGAGGGGTACCCTGTTCTAAAAATAAACAAATAAATGTAGAGGGCTTGTCGGCCTGTAACAAAGACCTTGTAACCAGATTTGCAACCAGACCTTAAATCAGCTCCCCTGTGTAACCAAAAACCTGGCTGGTAATAGCTTTTCCATGAGCCCAGACATGTTTGGATTCCTATAATCATTAGTACATTACCAGTAATAATAATCTAAGGGAATTAGCAGGCGTTTTCTGCATCACATGCAAGAAAAACATTATTTGCAACCAAGCTTCACTGAAATGAGAGAATGAGCGTGCCCAGACAATGGATGGGGTACGTGCACAGCTGTGGCATGTGGTTGTTTAAAATTAGATGTTTAGAAAAAAAAAGGGGGAAAATGGCTGCATGCAAATAGCAGCCCCTTCATTGCTCAGTGATGGATGAAGCTGGTGGGTTGTCATTTAAACCCTTTAAAAAGTTTCCCATTGTAATAAAACAGTGAAAATGTGGTAAAGCATGGGTAAGCATTGCAAAGCACAGATATGTATGACAAAGCATATTAGATAAACTATGGTAAATGCACAATATAATCATTTGAAACTTACCATGCAAATTTACCATGGCAAACTTTTATAAGGGTTACTTTTTTAAAGATGCCCCCTTCCTGTTAAGAGTCTATTCTGCATTTCTACAATAAAAGCAAACTATACGTACGTACAGTGAAACCCTGCTATTGAGGCCAGTGAAACAGGGCAGATTGTTCAGACTAGACGTCTTCATTTCTCAATTGACGTTGCTTCAAACTGTGTTGTTTTGAAAAAGACTAGAATTGAAATCATGGACCAAATGTTTGTCAAATAATGTTCTTTTAGTATTACTACATATTCTGTCATTGAGGGTTTTACAAAAGTATTAGCATTGCGCATACTTACACTTGTACTTTCAACCTAAATTGGTTTACATTGTGTTCCTCCAAATAACAAGTGCAACCAAAAGTTATTTGGAAATAAAAAAAAAACAGACCTCACATCTGCCCCAAATGAACAAAATGGAAAAAACATGTTAAATGAATTTAATATTGCATTATTATTATTTTTTGCTTTATGGCCATTAAATGAAAATAAATAAATAAATACATAAAATACAATCATAAATAATGGAAAAAACCCGCCCAGACACTCAGTAAAAGGTGTGTTGTAATTGGCCCTTAAAGACATTCCAAATGGACTCAATGCATTTGAATGGATTTGAAAAAAATAACATTTTTAACAGTGCAACTGCATGATGAAAATCTAATTTAGGAGGTAGCTTTCCAATGGTCAAGTTCTAAGTTCAATGGCTACAGACGGTATTTTCATTATATCTTACTTACTGGTACAATTACCCATAGGGTTACTTTTAGGCAGTCTGTTCAATTGATCTCAAAAGCATATATATAATAATCTAATCTAAGGGAATGTTACGGGCAAACCCTGAAACTGGGCAATTTATGAAATGAATCACAAAGATCATTCATTCCAGGTTTTGCCAGGGCACATCTAGGAGTGCCCAATATTGCCCAGTCAAAGCCTGAAATTAATCTCATAGATCATTCATTTTATGTTTTCAGGGGACAGAGACCTGAGTAGAATCATTCACTCACTCATCTCATTCATAAAAACTACACAGGAAGTCCGGTTTCAGAAAATAGGCATGTATTTAAAATGTATTTTTATTTACGACATGACTATATAAAATATATAAGATTAGATATACAAGACTAATTTATTTTTAACAAAAATATAAAAATCTATACATGCATTACGTACTTAACTTACACTCTCCAACCGCTAGTTATAAACACTGTCAAACGTAAGTCAGCTAATCATTCATGTTCCACTCAGTAACTGCATCCATCTCTCTGATTGGACAGTTATAATACTACAACTCCTTATTATCATTGTTGTTATTACATTATTAATAATACTGTCCTTTTTATATGCAAGTGTCAATAGCGTTTCTCATGTAAATTTTTGTTCCGATGTTCCTTGTTCCAAAGGTCTGCCTGTCACTTGGAACAGGAATGAAAGAACAGAGGGAGTGATTCAGACTCTGCCCAAGAAGCAGTGGGCAGACTGCAGTTTGCCCAGGCAAAGTCCAACATAAGTTATTTTAATTATTTTTCGAGTTTTGCCCAAAGTCAGCAGGCAATTCGCGAATTGCTCGCATTTCAGGCTTTGCCCATAACATATATAGATTTTTGCAGACAGAAATGAAAAAAGAGATGCACTATGGGGTGTTTGATTTATAACAGCAGTAATATCCTCAGCGGTGATCATTACCTGCAGATAATTGGCTGTCTTCCGTGAAATGCCCTTCGGCTCAGGAAGACTTACTGTCGTCATGGCCAATTAACTAGCAGGCAATGACCATGTGAGCCAACACACTTCCTATTGAATTCATGTCAAACAATCATCAATGTAGGACATATTCAAAATAGACTCATATCGGGGGTATAAAACACTGCCTTATTCACAAATAATTATTGTAAGAGTTGAATATGAATTATTGTTTAATAGGAAAGCATATACATTTTCATGTAATTTAAATGTAATTAAATGTGAATTCCAGACACTAAGGGTTACCAAATGGAATCTCATTTTAGTATAAAACTGATTTGTTTGTAGGACACTGCAGCTTTATATATAACTGCATTATTCGTTTGTGGAAAGGATGAAAAAGCACAAAATCCATTGGCTATAATGGACCTGTGTCAGTGAAGCGAGGATGGTTAGTGTCAGACCCAGTTTACAGATGACCCTCTGTTCTCAATACAGTACTGTACATCTGACCAGAGCCAACAAACAGGGAGAAAAGACAAATTTATTTTTGAAATATGTTGCGGGCCTGGATAATAGCACATTACAGAGCACAGGCCACGTCCTCCATGAGCAACAATACTTGAAGACACATGCTTGAAGGTGCCAGTAGAGGTAAGGCAAGCCCCAGTGGTCTATAGGGATTCAAACTTGCGAGGGCCATTTGGAAATCTAGAACTACAGCAGTACTGAGATTTTCATGCAGTACAGGGTAAACATAGGCAGATATACTTCCCCAAATGTCTAAAAGGAAAATACTGCTTACATACAAAAAGAAACACTTATAGAGGCATGGGCACAAAAAAGCAAACATTCTAAAAATATATCTTCTGCATGCAAGGATGTTTTATTTTTGGTTATATTTTCAAAAAATGTATCTGATTATTAAAAAAGTAAATAATAAATGACTTCAGTGAATCACAGAGGTGTAACCGTTAAGTCCCCAGTGGATTTAAGTGTATTTGTTCATTGTTGTATTTCTCACATCCACTGGAGGGAGTGTTGCAGGGGGGCAGGTTAATGGTTACACTCTGGTGCACCAGCTTGAGAGGTGTACCGAGGCAAAACTTCTGAGCTTTAAAAAGTCATCAGCATGTAATGACTGAAACAGAAAATGAGACACACATTGATTTTAAACAATAACAGCAATGCATTCATTAGCTGTGATACTTCATACCTGTACCCAGGCTGCTCTTTAAGGTGTGATTTTTACATATAGAAAACACACGTTTGTTACCAATCGGATATTTGGAGAAATATCCTGTGTATTGTATCTTGTTGATTATATACAAATTATCTAATGAACCAGCAACTGGGGAAGTGTATGACTGTATGAATGCTGAAACAATTTAGAACTGTAGTTTATTTTCTTGTATTTTGTGCAATATTTTCCAGCTTTCTTGAGTTTTTAGAAGAATTGACATACCTTTATTCCAAACACAATTAAAATTCAGCGCACTTCACCGTGGAGCTAAGAAATGGGTGCAAATTGACAATTTATATGCTGCTATATGTGATATCGCTCAATCTTATGGTGAGTCACTGGTAAATCCATCTCAGTTACATGTGAACAGGAGGATGAAGGGAAATGTAGTTCTGAGAGGTCCATGCGGGTACATGTAAAGCCATTTTGGGAGGCAGGGAATGCAATTTAAAAGTTTTAAAAAGTGGTCAAAATGTAAAAAATAAATAAATAAATAAATAAAACAATACACACATCTTACATAAACAGTTGTAGCAACACAAGGGAACATGTAACAATAAAATAAAAAGGTCCTTATGTACCCTTTAATATGCATTTGTAGATGCAGAAAATAAACAGGCTCTAATTTATGGTGCACACCCTTATTTACATTGGCGGGATACAGCCATAAAACGTAACTGATATTTCAGCACAAATCTGTTCTTGGACTTTAAGTTGTGATGTTAAACATTACTGTAGGGCTCATTTCAGTGGGTAGGCTGTATAGGAGTGGCTATGGAAACAAATGCAGGCATTTGATTGATGAAGAGATAACCAGAATGTCAGCAGTGATACAGACCGTTTGCGGGGGCGAAGGTCATGGCCATTAGTCGAAAAATTACATTGAGCTAAATTTCAGGAACCTGTGTAGTTCCCAGTGGACTACAACCCCCTCCCTCCTCCCCCCTCCACTAACTTCACTGAACAATCACCTCATTCAACAAGATAGAGAATAGTGGGTGTAGCTCCCAATTACAAAAACCTGAATTGTTCTGGCTTGGGCTTTTCTTCCCCCCATAAAGGAAATTTTAACTGGCAAAGAGAAGTTTTTTTATTTACCAAACAAAACTCCCATTCACAACTCACCTGAAACTTCTTTTTGGCCACAAAGTATTGCATCCGGCGAATCACGCGAATGGCAGCGCGGTGCTGGTCTCGTAGTCTGTGGGAAAGAGGGAAAGGGTGAGCCAGGTGAAAGGGAGCACACAATGCACTTTACAAAATCATCTGATTACATTAGCTTGTTTTTCGGTTAGCAAGAGTTACTATACGTCGATTCGGTACCGCCCTCAATTGTGTCTTTTGCCAAAAAAAGCAAGCTACCAACTTTGTAGAACACATGGGTAAAGAGCCAGACACTAGACATTAAAGTCCAGTACAGGCCAACTAAATATATCCTTAATAGGGGGGTGGTCTTACTATGATCTATAAATTAGTGTAACAATTACCATTTTGTTTATTTAAAATGTTTGACCATGTATGTAATGTGTTAATACTTCAATTTAACAGCTTACCCATTTTAGATGCTATTTACATTTTGTTCAAATGACTAACAAAACTAAATTAAACCATTTTGTTCAAAAGTGAAAATGTTCTAAATGTAAAACAAAGTATATACCTTTAACTACAAAATCACATAAAATGACAAACTAAATGTTTAACATTTCAGTGGAATAATATTCAAAATAGCATTCCCATGCAATTTACACAATTCACATCCAGAAAAACCTAAATGTTTTAAATGACAAACGTCATAAGTCTTACACAATGTCTTCTAGTCAAAATGTTTGTCATTGAATGTATTACGTTTCTTTTAATATTTCTAAATTCAGCACTACTGAGTAAATCACAAATGGAAAAAGCAGAATTAATATGGAAAAAAAAAACATATTTACAAAGATCTGGAAACAGTTATTTGCCCCAATCATCACATATTAACAAAACAAACACATGCTTCCCATGTGCTTAACCATAGCAAGACAGAGTTCATGTGAACTTTGCTTTCACTGCTAATTAGCAGTAACCTGGCATGAGTAGGCCTTCCTAGTGATACAGCAACATTACATTGGGACCCAGTGCTGGGGTTCATGATCTGTTTGGAAAACTAAAATCTTATTACTTGTTATGGAAAGTTTTCTTGGAATAGTTCATCTAATAAAAATATTCAAATACACGCTTTTTGAAAACATGTTTACTTTTAAAATCGAAATGTTTTGAAAACTAAATGTGACAGATGGACAGTCATACAGAAAGACACCCCCATATCCAGCATCCACATAATCTGATACTCCTGTTACTTATGCTAATATTACATTAATACAAAGTTTAATGCCCTTAATAAGCAGTTTTATAAATACGTGCAAAAATGTGACATACAGAAGACAAATGTATGGCCCGACAGACCCCAATATATGACTGTTAGGTTATGCCAAGTGGCCAAAGATGGTATTGCAGGGAAGCACACGGACAACAGAAGTTTTGTTTGCAAATTCTCTTTTTTCCCCCCTTTTTATTTTTCTAAGTTCCAGGAACAATTTTAAGAAAAACAAAAACTTTTTACAAAACAAAAGAAAATAAATCCTAAGTGCAGGCTGATTAAACTGTATATCTATACTTTGTTATGTCTAGCCAGGACACTCATGCAGCATTCATCTCTCTAAACCAGCCTCTGTTTTATACCCAGGCTGAAACCACTCCTCCCCTTGGGAGAAACCAAAAATACAGTTGGCAACTATTATATAAATATCAAAGTTTCATAAAATCACTAGGTTTTATATTACAATTCTACCTAGAATCATTTTCAATAAATGTGCAATTTATTTAATTATTTATTATTACAAATCACAACACCTCTTTACTTTAATAACGGCATGGACTGCCCTTCAGTTACCCACCTGTAATAAATTAATTTGTTTGCACATTGCAAACAGCCTTTACGGTACAACCGAGGTAATATCTGCCCCTCACAAACATGGCACCTCATTGTACTGCTCGGCTCGCGCAAACAATTGCGCTGCCCATGCACCACACTGATACTAACAAACCAGTAAGTATTTGCATCTAATCTCTATTTTAATTTAGGTTTTACTTGTATGGACAATTAGGGTTACTGAATAATAAATTACGTACTTCCCTCTGAATGTGCCCCTTCCCAGAGGAACACGCATTGAGCATTCAGCACCGCTCCAATACTGATTCTTCTGTTTGTCTTCCTTTTTTCCTGTACTGGCATCTACCCGCGGCCTCCTCTAACCCCACAGGTAAAGTGTAATACTATGTTATGTATCTACTTTGTGCAATTGTTAAATTTAAAACAATTCATATACATTTAAATAAACACAGTATATAATATTATTGTTTTCATTGCAGTTATTAATAAGAAACAGCCCCGCTTTATTCCAGGATTCCTTTAAAACACGTCAGCTTGTTAAAAGTTATTGTTATTTTATAAGGGATGGGATGTGAACCATCACAATGACCCAGAATGCAATACTCTCAAAAACTAGATCATGTTAATCCCAAATGTCTTCAGTTGGATAAGCAGTATGACATGAAAATGGACAAGTGAAGTTAATCACCATGACTTATATCCACTGAATGCATATGTATGTTTGACATACAGATAGATAGACAACTGCAACAGCCAGTTGACAGACATCCTCCAGTGCTTCCAGGTTATGCTATATTCAATCACTTGTGCAAGTTTTGTGACAATTGGACAAGCAGTTATATGCAAAAATACACACTTAAAAAAAAAAGTATGTCAGATCTGTGTGACATGTTAAAGCAGTGTGGACTGAAACAAATGCTGTAGGGTACATGGCTGCTTTCATTTAATGCGGGTTCAGGCACAAAAAAAGTTCCAGAGGTTTTTGGAAAACAATTTTCTGAAAAGTAACTCCAATTTGAAAACTTGTGTAAACACAGTTTTTAGGTAATGTATCATACTATTATTACTGGATTAGGTGTTCGCAGTTCTGTAAACACAGAAAAGGGTAGTTTTAATAAGCTTCATATTGTAGTTAAATTTTCTAAAAAGCAGCATTTTTTTCTTTTTACATTACAGATTTGAAACAGTAGTGGCAAGTACCTAGTACCAGCTATAGTACAGTCTTCACATTAAAATCCCTAAAGCTCTGCTTGCAGTACTAAACTATCTGACACACAGAATAAAACATTTCAAACATACAACTTGTACTACTTACCGGCACCTAATGTAGCTTCAGCATTCTGTTATGTCAAACATGAGCCTGCCCTGCACATATTGGGAATTCTAAATGAGATATTAGAAGTGCAGTTCCCTGTCCATTGTGTTTACCTGAGGACATAGTTCCTGGCCTGTGGGACTCTGCACAGGTATTTCCTGTTTGAGGTCTAAGGATTGAATTGGTGTTTGTTTTTGTTGGCATATTAGTATCCCATGTAGTTGAAGTTAAAAGTCACCTGTCTACAATTCACATAATTGCCAAACTAACCCACAGTTAATTTATTATAAATCACGTTGTCCCCTATTTAAAGCCTGACCAACACATTTCAAATCCAATTCACAGTCTTAACTCTTCCTCCTCCCACAAAAATAACAACGAATTTGAAATGCTTCCCTTTTTTGACCAGCAGTAATAATTAATTAACATTAATTACTAACAATAGGTAATGTATAACACAGGAAAACACAGGAAGTATCTCCAGCAAATATTGGACAAATAAATTGTGAAAAAGAAGTGCTTGACCCGAGTCAGTATGAAAACAAAGACTATATATTTTACCTCTTGAAGTTCTGGGCACTTATCTAGATTTGTTTAAAAAAAAAAAAAAACCTGCTTACAAGCAAAGTAAATTGAGCCTTCTTAAATCTGCCCTTTGGAACATCATGGCCCCTGAAAAAAATTGATTTATATTCAAGCTGTATTTGAATTACAGCTGTTTTTGTACATCTTTTGTCTAAACACCCACAAGCAATGTGGCACAGCCAACAGGGAGTTGATTTTGGGGTACTGTTAATTAACAAATAAATCAATCACACAAGTAGTGGGATTGGACAGTCCGGACAGAGCTCCCTAGGGCTAGTAGGCTTTACTCCAGGTATTTGTGTTACAACATCTGGTCACAGAGATATTGGAGAACGCTGGAATTGAGCCAAGGAGTTCAAGTTTAATCAAATCTTTCATCATTTGCACTGGCAAGGCCATCGGTTTACAATTTACTACAGTCTGAGGTTATTCTCGTTCTTTCACACATTCTTGCAGTCCGTGCGAGTCATGCCCAAGCCGAGCCTCTTTCCTTTACTGTGATATTTTAACTTGGCCATTTTAAAATGGATTATGTTGCCCCTTGGGGCATTAAATAACAGGAACTGCTGGCCACAGAAGAAAGGCTAAAATTACCCTGTCACTAAATTCTGATTTAGAGCTGTGTTCATATACCCTGACAACTTGCTGAATATACAAGAAACTGAGATTTCATGTCAAGATCTTTTTTCTTTCTTTTTCTTAAAAACAAAAAAAGAAAAGGCGAGTTTTGAAACTACTAATTTACTGACCAGGATACTCTAGTGATGGCTAAATGTTAGTTAATTGGCACACAAAAAATACAAGAATGTTAACTAGATTTAGTTACAGTGTAGTTACAATGTATTCGTATTTACTACATGCACTTCATCATGTAATTGAGGATATAACTCCATACATTAATAAGTAGATTAACACTGAAAATATATATACCCCCTGACCAATTCTCTCATATTACTGAATTGCAAATGGTACACTGAAATTTTGTACTGTTTGATATTTTATTTTTAAACACTGAAACTCAGAATCAATTATTGTAAGGTGACACTGGTTTTATGTTGGGAAATATTTTTAAGAAAAATAAAAAACTGAAATATCTTGCTTGCATAAGTATTCAACCCCTGTGCTGTGGAAGCTCCCAGTTTGCACCAATGAAAGAAATTGCCCAAACGAGAACACAATTACCTTACCATTGGCCTCCACCTGTGAACCATTAAAGTTGCTGTCACATTTTCTGGATAAAAACCCCACTGCTGAAGGATCATTGGTAAGGCTGTGAATCTGAAGGAAAATGAAGACCAAAGAGCATTCTACAGAAGTTAGAGATAAAGTAATACAAATGCATAGATTAGGGGAAGGTACAAAATAATATCCAAGTGTTTGGATATCCCAGTGAGCACAGTTGGATCTATCTTTCTCAAGAAAATGTTTTAAACAGAGTCCAGTTTTATTTGGTCTCAATGTAACTTGACACTAAGTGGAATTATATACACACACACAGTGCTGTGCAAAAGTTTTAGGCAGGTGTGAAAAAATGCTGTAAAGTAAGAATGCTTTCAAAAATAGACATGTTAATAGATTATATTTATCAATTAATTGTGGTCCACAAAATGCAAAGTGAAGAATGAACACTGTGTGAAGCTGGTACATACTTACCCCAAAAATCTATTGCAGCAGAAATCAAATCAATATTTGGTGTGAGTTTAAGTGTTTTAAAAAAAAAAAAAATATCGAACAGAACAAATCAATTTCAGTGTACCATTTGTAATTTAATAATATGAGAGAATTAGTCAGGGGTCTAAATACTTTTGCAAGCCACTAGTATTCGTGAACGTGGGTCAGAGGTCACCTGTGTTGCAAGCCATGTATAATGCACATGCACACACGTACATCCTTTGGCAGAACGATCATAGAACAAACATTCTGCTACAACAACCTGGTCCCTGGACCTCAAACAAAATTTTTAAATTAAAAAGAAAAGATAAAACTGGCTCTCAAAATCGTGGTCTGTACGCACGGATGCCACCGTCGCAGCAAAGTCATACTCAGTTTGTCTTAATAAGAAGAGAACACTGTTGTACCGAAACAAAATAATTTTCACAATTGGATCCCAGTAGGTTCGTTTATAGCGATGGTGTGCTGAGGTATGTAGTGAAATTCCATCCCCTTCATTGTTCTATGATGCCTGCAATGAATCATGAGGGTTTGTTTATTGTAATGCCTCAAGTGCTGTTGTTTTCACCTTTCATGAGAATGCTTCTTCATTCCAGTTGCTGCTATAGATATGTTCATTTAGGCTACAAAGTGTCTTTAGGAAGTATTAGCCAAGCCATCTTGTGACCTGCCATTCAAGGTCCCTTTTTTTTTTTTTTAGCGTGCAAATGCCCACAGTGCACACAACTAGAACTGAAGAGCAGGCAAATGCACGTCAGTGCTCAATATACATTTTTTTTGATCTAAGCCCGTGTTACAGCGACAACTAGAACTGGACTCGAGCAGCTCCAGGGAACGCAAGAGAATTTGCGTTTACTGACAACTGTACTAAAGGGTAACTGTTTGACAAAATGCAATAGCTGAGCTTCCCTCAAACCCAGAGAACCTTCGATTTCACCCTTAGACTAAAGACCCTACTGTCCTGACTATTTACAACCCAGTGTAATGGGTAACATTTTTCATTCCAGTCCCTGCCTCTTGGCTGTTGTCTCGAGAAACAGGTCTTACTCATTTGTCATTTTTATTTAGTCCTCAATGTAACTTGAACAGGATGGAAAATATATATACACACACACAGTACTGTGCAAAAGTTTTAGGCAGGTGTGAAAAAATGCTGTAAAGTAAGAATGCTTTCAAAAATAGACATGTTAATAGATTATATTTATCAATTAACTAAATGCAAAGTGAGTGACCCTTTTTGAAAAAGGCTGTATAGTCAGGTGTATGATTAAACAGTTATACCAAACAGGTGCTAATGATCAGCAATTCAATATGTAGGTTGAAACACAATCATTAACTGAAACAGAAACAGCTGTGTAGGAGGAATGAAACTGGGTGAGGAACAGCAAAACTCAGCTAACAAGGTGAGGTTGCTGAAGACAGTTTACTGTCAAAAGTCATACACCATGGCAGGACTGAGCACAGTAACAAGACACAAGGTAGTTATACTGGCTCAGCAAGGTCTCTCCCAGACAGAAATTTCAAGGCAGACAGGGGTTTCAAGATGTGCTGTCCAAGATCTTTTGAAGAAGCACAAAGAAACGTTGAGGACCGTAGACGCAGTGGTCGGCTAAGGAAACTTACTGCCGCAGATGAAGGACACATCATGCTTACTTCCCTTCGCAATCGGAAGATGTCCAGCAATGCCATCAGCTCAGAATTGGCAGAAACCAGTGGGACCCTGGTACACCCATCTACTGTCTGGAGAAGTCTGGTCAGAAGTGGCCTTCATGGAAGACTTGCGGCCAAAAAGCCATACCTCCAATGTGGAAACAAGGCCAAGCGACTCAACTATGAAGGAAAACACAGGAACTGGGGTGCAGAAAAATGGCAGCAGGTGCTCTGGACTGATGAGTCAAAATTTGAAATATCTGGCTGTAGCAGAAGGCAGTTTGTTCGCTGAAGGGCTGGAGAGCGGAACACGAATGAGTGTCTGCAGGCAACAGTGAAGCATGGTGGAGGTTCCTTGCAAGTTTGGGGCTGCATTTCTGCAAATGGAGTGGGGGATTTGGTCAGAATTAATGGTCTCCTCAATGCTGAGAAGTACAGGGAGATACTTATCCATCACGCAATACCATCAGGAAGGCATCTGATTGGCCCCAAATTTATTCTGCAGCATGACAAACATACAGCGAAAGTCATTAAGAACTATCTTCAGCGTAAAGAAGAACAAGGAGTCCTGGAAGTGATGTTACGGTCCCCACAGAGCCCTGATCTCAACAACATCAAGTCTGTCTGGGATTACATGAAGAGAGAGAAGCAACTGAGGCTGCCTAAATCCACACAACAGCTGTGGTTAGTTCTCCAAGATGTTTGGGCCAACCTACCTGCTGAGTTCCTTCAAAAACTGTGTGTATGTGTACCTAGAAGAATTGATGCTGTTTTGAAGGCAAAGGGTTGTCACACCAAATATTGATTTGATGTAGATTTTTCTTCTGTTCACTCACTTTGCATTTTGTTAATTGATAAATATAAACTATTAACATGTCTATTTTTGAAAGCACTCTTACTTTACAGCATTTTGTCACACCTGCCTAAAACTTTTGCACAGTACTATGTACTGTGTGTGTGTGTGTGTGTGTGTGTGTGTATATATATATATATCGTATACCCATATAGATATCTATATATATATATATACTATATAGTATATTATATATATATATGACATTATACTAGTATACTAATATTACTACATATATACATATATTCAAAAACCAAATGAACAAAACAAAAACATAACTGTGTTTTTGGATCGCTAACTTAACTGTTCAGGAACTTAACTAACAAACAGGACAGCTAAGCTGTTTACCCCCCAAAAACAAACAAAAACACACAATTTCTACAAAACACTTTTTTCCAAAAGGCTACACATACACAGTACTACTTTTTTTTTTTTCTTCATACGCTTCTGCACACTCTCAAGCGGGCTCGCCACACAGCAGCAGCCCTTTCTTTAAATACCCTGCACCTGGCTCTAATTTACAATGATAGCCAGGTGCAGGGGATAATTAATAATAAACTAATTAAACAATTAACAAATGTGCACTTTTTTCTTTAAGCAGGGAAGTATTAACCCTTTCCCTGCTCACTATATATAATTTGTCCCAGGTTCCTAGACACCGTGAAATCTTACAGTTTAGCGCCACAGTCAAACCAAAGCAAATCTGCCCCTGCCACATCATTTTGCAATGCCCAACACAGCCACAGAATGATTGCCACATTGAATCGCCATTCTAAGACATAAAATTATATAATCCCACTATCATGTGACTTTTTACACTCACATATACATGCTCCCCAACAGCTTGACAATTTGGCTGCTTTGGCCACAGCGACAGTAAAGTGCTACCCCGTCATAACGCGAACTGTTATAGTGCAGAATCAGTTATAACACGGTAAGGTTGTGGCTCTCATTTCAAACTCAAAAAAAGAAAAGAAAACTTTTATTGTTGTTTTTACATCCCCGTATTTAAACACACGTAAGTTCAAACTGGGACATATACAGTCAGCACTCTGATATCCGTTACCCAGACACACGTCACTCGCGTTTTACTGCCCTTGTAATAAGAATAGAATTAAAATCGCCATTGTATGTGTGTGTGTGTGTATATATATATATATATATATATATATATATATATATATATATATATATATATATATATATATATTAATCAACAAAACCAATAAAGTACATCTAAAGGGTGCATACTTACTTTAAAGTCCTTGCAGATATGTATTTTTGATATTGTCCGTTTTTCAGGTGACACAAAGTAGCAAGGGTTGAAACGGGCCAAAATGAAATAATCAGATATGTGTCACACATGCTTAACTGTCACTGAAGACAAAATTTGATAGGGTTGGGTATGTTAGTGCTGACTGTAGTACTGTACTTATAAAGCTCCTTTGCTTGCACTTTATTTTTTTTCTAAAAGTAAAAACATAATGTCAGTTAATATTACAAAACAAATACGAAACAATACAAGTGTGTATAAACATCCTTGGATTATGTGTTATTTATTTACAGTTGACAACATTTATTATAAAACATTTATTTAAATAACAGTGGTATGAACCTTAATCTGGTGGAATAGCAATTTCTATTATACTGTATGTATATATATATATATATATATGCTTGTGTGAGAGGTGGGGACATGAAAGCACATAGGGGGGAGTGCCCACATCAGCATGGGCAGAGCCGAGTGAGACAAGCTGCTGTGTGAGTGCAAGACTGTTTGTTTTTTTTTGGTGTGGCCCAGGCTAAGAGGAGCCAGGAATAGTCGTCCCAGTAAACCATGTACATTGTGTGTGTCTCGTTTCTTCATTTTCCACTGTACGCTACAACAATAACTTGGCTTGTGGACATTATAAATATTAGATATAAGGTGAAACAGAAATAACATGGTCTCCTAATTATAGACCCTGACAACTGCATTATAATGGGGTAGCACTATATATCGATATTATGTATATATTGTATAGGGGCTCTCTGACTTTGAATGCTCGATAGCACCTTATACATATATATAATACAACACTACATATATATATATATATATATATATAGATATATATATATATATATATATATATATATATATATATATATAATAGTAATATATGAATAAATAATAATAATTAAACAGTACAGCTAATTTTAATGTAATTTCCATCTGATAAAGACATTTCAGATGGTGGTATCATATCAATATCAAGGTCTACTATATATTATATACAAATAAAATGAATGATTTGGCCTATCGCTACGGTTCTCATTTTGTGGATCAGACACACACGTGTGATTTATCTCGTTTTTCAATCGCTGAGTTGGCTCAAGTTTAATGGTGTGTCAGTCTGTCAGCGCTTTGAAGTCTGAGTCTGGTTGCCTTTGAAGTGAAGCTGGTCCTCGCTCAGTGTTTGTTATTTTTCAGCTCTATAAAACCAATCTTGTCACTGGACATCATACTGCTGGAAGCACAGAGCTCAAAGGACCATGTTAAATGAAAAAAATAATAATAAATGTTTTCAGGCCTCATCCCAGAGGAGTCTTAGAAATACACCAACATCCAACAAATATTGGGACAGACAAATAAATGCACAACAACTTGTGGGTTAGGGTATCTGTAATCCCTTTACCCCACTGAGACCCCTAGCTTACTAAATAACCCTGACTACGCAATCCCCTTTAAATACGAATCTGGTAGCCTAATTATTAAATTTACTACCAAATGCAGAACATCTGACTGGCAGCTTACTTAGTTAATTTCTGATATTGTTTCTGCATTGGTGTCTGTCAACTACTGGGCAGCTTTCAATGTGGGACCAGTGTGAGCACAGACGCCTAAACCACTCTGGATGTATTTATTTTTCAATGTAATTTGCCAACTGTACAATTAATATTCAAATGTATGTACATCAAGTGAATCAAATGCTCTCGAAAAAAAAATTCTACTGACACTAGGTAGAAGAAAAGAAATAAACAACTACATCAGTACAACACCATTATAATACCAAGAACCAAATTTATCAAGGTCTTTACACCAAACTGAAATGACTGAACTTACAGAACATACAATTTGTGAGGTTCATTTAAAGATTCTAAGACGAGTCTCTGTTGTTTACTGTTATGTACCATGAACAGTTTTATTTTTCTTATGATGTAAACACCTTGGGCCTGATTTTCCACTTTGGGCAAATGACTATGAATTACTATGAAGGGGGCAATTCACCTGTGATTTACCCCAAGTAGAAAAATAGGCCCTTGACTCCAAAAGTGCAACTAGTACTTCAAGCAATTTGAAGACAAGGTGAGATTTAATGACCATATGTAGCTGGGTTTGTTACATTTTGTAACAAGAACAGTTTGATTTTCCTGATGTGCCAGAAAAGAGTCTTTAAAATATTGCATACAAACAGAACAGTGGTCATAAAAAATGGCTTTTTTTTATCCAGCTAAAATCCTTCAAATTCCAATTGACTACACTATAACAATTACTTTGTTAAATGCATGTTACATTATCTCCAGCCTCACAATCACATAATTACGTGCTACAGTATAACAAGCTGTATCCAACGTACCCGTATTATGAAGTTTATCATGTTTAAACAAATAACATTTAGCAACAGGTGGTGAGCTTATGGTGAAATATATGTAAAATCTTTCAAATTATATTTATGCTTTGCTTTTGCAGTTGATCTTAAATGTATGTTTTGTTTATCGAATTGATAGTATTATTTATTTATTTATTTTGCTGTGTTAAACATGATATTACTGTAGATCTGAAGAATCAGACACTGAATTGGAGAATGAATTAAGTCAGGTATACAATCTGAATTTTTTTTTTTTTTTAATTGACATGGTTTATCCTAGAAAATCACTCTACCTAAAATACACTTAAATTACCTATTTAATTTTTACCATATACAGGCACACTGAAACATCGTTACAATTTTTTTTTTTTCCTCTTGCACATCAGTTCTCTAACACGTTGTACTTTGCAAAACATTTCCAAATTTAGGGCATCAAGGAAAAATATTAAAAACCTCTCGTGGAAAGGCGTGAACGTATTTTATGTTTATTGGTTTTATGGCTTTTTCTAGCTTAAGAAATAGAATTTCCAATAAAATCTTACCCACAGCGCAGGATATAAATATCCCACTGCTAATGTTTAAGTGTGGAGAGGCAGCTCTGCTGAGTGCTACATAAGCATCTACAGTGCCAAAGCCTATGCTCAACAGCCTCTTGCATGTCTTTTATAAATCATATTTTTCTTAGGTTCCTAGTTTAGGTGATACAGTGAATATTTGTGTAAAATAGATAATAGCCCAATCTGACCCTTTTGTATATTTGCCTTGAATCTTAGTCATGATTCAATAATTATTGTTATATTTAAATATATGACAAACAGATGAGATTAAAATAAGTGTTTACTTTGAGAATGGGCTCCACCCTTTCTTTCACTGCATGTTTGCAATCACAACGAACAATAATCAACAGGACTGTCAATTCTTCTATGGAACGTGTATTAGATATCTTGCCTCTCCTTTTCAATTCAATGGGCTGAAATGCCAATTCATTACATTGACACCATATTGGAAAGAATCCAGACCCATGTGGTTGAAAAAGTTTAAAAAAAATGTAATTTCTGCTGGCTTGCGAGACCTGTGATTCTCTCTAGTCACTCCAGGTACTGGAGAGTGGTCTGGGTGACGAGAACCACATTGAAATTCTGGGTTAGGGGACTCTCTCGGATGAGCTCCATATTGAAACTGGGATAGTGGACTCTCTCTCGGATGAGCTCCACATTGAACCTGGGGTTAGTGGACTCCCTCGAGGATGAGGTCCACATTGAAACTGGGGTTAGTGGACTCCCTTGAGGATGTGCTCCACATTGAAACTCTGGGATAGTGGCCTCCCTCGAGGATGAGCTCCACATTGAAACTGGGGTTAGTGGACTCCCTCGAGGATGAGCTCCACATTGAAACTGGGGTTAGTGGACTCCCTCGAGGATGAGCTCCACATTGAAACTGGGGTTAGTGGACTCCCTCGAGGATGAGCTCCACATTGAAACTGGGGTTGGTGGACTCCCTCGAGGATGAGCGCCACATTGAAACTCTAGGTTAGTGGACGTGCTCGAGGATTAATTCCACATTGAAACTCTGGGTTAATGGATGCGCTCGAAGACAAACTTTCATTAAGTGTGAGAGAATGTAATGGATCTCCTTCAACTAGATACATACTTACCTTTGGACAAGACAGCTTGGTCATAAGTTTAATGGGAATATGTTCGTCTTCAAACCGCAAGGTTGGCAGTTTGCACCCAGCCCTTGACTGTCCTTTAAATACAATGGTAAGAAATGCCATGACAAAGTCAAACAGCAGCACATGAGAGCACCACAGTGTGCACTGTATGATTACTTTGCACAAACTATACACAGGCTGGAATTTTTGTTAGAAACCCTCCGCAGAGAGAGAATCAAAAAACATTTTACACTCTGTATTACAGAGTATTTTGTTTGTAAAACTACAAGAGTGCTTATCAAAATTAATTTTCTATATTATTACTGGTCTCCATTTTTTTTAGTGCCCCGATTTATCATATAATTCTTTATAGCCTATAATACATTTTCCAAACTCATGTTGTGTCTTGGATAATAACTCCACGGTCATATTGCATAAGTGTCAGATGACCCCCTACAGTGAACTGGTCATTTGTGACATACGTAAAGTTGGATTCAATCAAAATTATTCCAAAATCAACACATCACTCTTTATGGGATTGTCATGCAATGTACAATGTCAAGAAATGTCAAATTAAATAAAGAAATTGATCCGGTCTGCAATGGTCTTTAAACAGAATTAACATACATTCTTACAATAAATATAGTCAGTGACTGAATGCTCAGTAGGCCTAAAACATTTCAGTTTTAAAAGGAAGAGTTATTTCAAGCCCTGGACTATTTCTTTTCTTTTAATGTGGCTTACAGAAGTGAATGTTTCTGCCATGTTTCACTGACTCCAGTGTTTCATTAGGAATTGTTCAGAAAACAACATCTCTCCACTGCTTGTTAAACTTCTCAGAATGGTTCCAGCTAGTGCCCCCTTCCTGCTATTCTTAAGAGCTTAAAGAAAGAAAGAAAGAAAGAAAGAAAGAAAGAAAGAAAGAAAGATGAAACCAGGAGGCAGAAATCTCATGCTGGCTCGTTCTCTACCTAACCCTGATGAAATATTAGATGAAGTTGTTTTATATGTGCTGTTTTAATGGCAGGCGTGTTAAAGGTGAAAGCAAACAGAGGTAATTATATATACCCAGTGGGTCTCTTAAACTAGTCCAGACTGCCATTGTGCCTTAGTGGCTTGGCTCCAAACTGGCAAGCCAGACAGACAGACAAAACCACTTAAGGCGAAGGCATCGGCATTTATTTGACTCCCAAATCGCTATGACAACACAGGGGTCATCGAAGAAAAACACTCCAGAAATGTAAGGCCATCTACTAGCCATTGGAGGGTTTGAGGTTGGAAGAAAAGTAGGTGCGACAAATTGCTCTAAAACATTAACCACTTAAGGCAAATATTTTCCCAATAACAATCAGCTTAATCAACCAATTCATTTGAAATTTATGAAATTTGTGCCACAGGGTTTTTAATGCCCATACAAAGTAAACATTGCCTTGACTTATAGTATAATCATGTGTATTTTAGCTTCGACAGGCTATTTTGGTTTGCCTAACAGATGGCACTAACAGCTTGGTTGCTTGTACCCAGTTTTTCCAGCTGGGTGAAACAAAGGGTTAGAGAGAAGCTACGTAATACAGAGATGCAAAGCATGCAATTTGCTATTGTAATGGGCAGTGTTATGTAATGTGATTCTGAAGGTGAGATGAGTTAAGATTAAAAGTTCTACAATGAAAACAAGAGAGTCTAGCTCTTTTGTATAGTAGTTAAGATGCCCACTTGTGGTATGTATTATAGAGCAGCCATATAGTGACACAGGAATGTGATGCCAGGTGTTGGTATCTTCATGTTTATATATACAAGAAATCCCATTCTTCAATGCACCACCAGGTAGCCTGATGTCGTGAGACGTAAGCCTATCCAAATCAACTGAAATTAGTTAACCTGTTCACAACCATTTCAACAGTGTATCATTAGACAGTGAATAATAAAGACCTGAGGTTAATATTAAACATAGGCCTAAAGTGGGTGCTCAGTATCTGATTGTATTGAGTTATCTTATTCTGTGCTACAAAATTTTCTAGAGAGACTACACATCACATTGAAAGTTAGCAGCACGACTTGTCACATATCTGCTAGAGAGACTACACATCACATTAAAACTTAGCAGCATGAACTGTCACATATCTGTCATATACCGATGAGGTTTTTGACATCAAGATTGTTCTTTGGGAAGGCAGCCACTTCGCATTGCATAGATAACTATGATAATTTTACTGGAATGCAATAATGTGCATATTATGTGGCAATATATTTCAGTAACAGCTTTGATTTGGAATGTACACATAAACATATACATAGAGCCCCGTGAAATTATTTTTCTTTTTCGTAATTTTTCATTTTATAATTCACAGATTTTATTTTGTTTTTCACAAATTTTGTTTTATTACAGATACACAATAATAAAACAACTCAAATAGATGTATATCAATAACAGTATAGTATACATCATGTTTAAACTACATACATGTTTTTTTTACACATCTGCTTTTTGTTTTTTTTTACATTTTGACATAGACCTCGCAAAGAAAAACGATTTAGTTACTGTAATATTTCATTGGTGGCAGTAACGGTAACGTATAGTACCCCAGCCCTCTATAAAAATACCTTAAGATAAAATAAAAAATATATATGTACACCGCCCTACTATTGTGGGGCAATCTACCATTAAAAAAAAACAAAACATAGAAATTGTATTTCAATCCCACTGCATTGAAGCAGTGTTATAGTATACAGCAAGCTTGGGGTTTCTTAGTATTTAAACACTAAGCAAAGCAGATTCATTCATCAAATTCATTTGAAACCCAAACCACATTTGCTCCTGTACAAAGTTTGAACCACTTTAAATAAAACAAAGAAATGCTAATACAAAATATAACCACACAAGCCATATTTTCCCCAAAAGGAATAAACAGCTAATGCTTAATGACGATATCTTTTGAAAATCTGACATCATTATTTTGTCAGTGTAAGCTGCACACATCTCCTCATGATCCAATTTTTGTTGCATTGTTTAATTGTTATGCAGGTATAGGCATTTTAGAACAAATGTCTCTTCTCTTCCATCACAATTTGAATTCCCAAACAACTCACTCCAAATTATACATCTGCAAAAAGACAGTGCTAGTCAGAGCTTCCATTTCCCTTCAGACCGTGACTATGGCAACAGATGAGCCTTTTATTAAAAGTATTTTTTGTATAAAACTTCTCATTCAACAACACAATTCTGTGTTTGCTTTATAATGATTTTTTATTTTATTTCGTTTTATATTAGCACAGTGGTCCTCAAAGTGGTTCCCGCAAAACCAGGCCATCATGCCTGCGGCAGCTGTTCTTAAATTATGGGTCGCGAACACATTTCTGGCGTGAGAAAATAAATAAAGCTTTAAACACCTTTTCCAACAAAAACATCACAGCAGTCTGTCAACAGACTGCTGCTTATGCTGTGCTTGTACATGCTCGACATTTTTTTTCTCCTGAAGGGCCTGCGATACAATCAACCAATTGAATATCTGTATTTTATCTGCTGTAGCACAATCATAAGTTAGCTGAGTGGGATAAACTGTGTCTGTTTCAGCTGCAGGTACTGACAGGAAGTTTAACCAATAGGAGAGTCAAGTTTTATGCAGCTGTCCAATCATAAGCAAGAGAGGCTGTTCACGGTATTCTGCATGAAAATTGAAGGCGAATGAGTAGCCAATGGGGAAAGGGAAATATCTGACAGATGTCCAATCATTCATGAGCAGAGGCGGGGTGTTAATATGCCGGGTAAGCACAGAATTTTGCCGACTGATATTGAGAAAAATAATACATTTCAGTGTTTAAAATTAAATTTTCTCTCTACATATTTTTTTAGTTTCACCAGACAAGGGAAACACTGTAGTAGACTTAGTTAGGAATCCACTTTCTCTGAATAAATTGTCTGGAGATGAGTGAGCTTTAAAACAGAGTAGAGTTGACAAATTTGCCAAATTGAAACAAAGTGAGACGCTATCTTTCCTTTTATTTGAGTTTATTCATGGTTATCGGTGTAAACATGCTATTTAAAAATATTTGCATTGCATATTGTATAAAAAATATTTAAAGAATAAGCACAGCATGCACAATTACTGCCTGAGACTTGGCCTTATCAGAGTGAGCCAAGAATAATAGCCACACAAAATCTTTATATATACACACACACACACACTGTATATGTCACGGGAAGACAGTGTTTAAGATAAGAACCAATGCAGTAGTCAAAGTGCCCACAACAGCCAACTAAGATCAATATGTGCCCATGGACAAATTACTTTGAGGACCACTGCATTAGCATTTCATTTTATTTCTTATTTGGAAAAAACACAGGTCTCTGCATATATGCAGTATACATATGGTCTGAAAAAGAGATTATTCCAGACATGATAAGTATGTCTTTATTGTGGCAACTGTTAAAGAGATTTCAGTTTTAAAAGCAGAAAAAAATTTTGACCCGGCTATCATCCCTGAACAATTTTCTAATTCTAACAACAGTATTAAGAGTCATGTGTTTAATATTCTCCTTTAAAGATAACATCTCTCAAACCTGATTTCTCTTTGCAGCAAAAAAAAAAAAAAAAAAAAGAGAAATGATTACAGACAAAAATTTGTTTTTTCAACTCGAAGTTGCTTGAGGATAGATCATTTTCTAATGGCTGGGGGCACCCCAGGGATTTAGATTAGCTGGCTTTTGTATTTTCTTTAAGGACAAAGCTTTTCCTATAAATCATCTATAGTAATATGAACCAGGACATTGCGGCTCAGATTGATGGCTTTAAAATGAATTTGAATAATAGCAGAAATGTGAAGCTTTTGTGTATGCACCTAACTCTGCAGACTGCATCCTTCAACAATACCAACGGAAGCCATCCCTGCCCATTAATACAAATGTAAATGCTGAAAAGAGCAATGGGTGTACTTCTTGTTAATGTCAAATAAAATATTCCTCACAGTAATGGTTTTCCCCAGAGTAAAGAAACTCTATGCTTGGCTGGTTCACAGTGAAAGTTTTTCAATGGAGGAGTTCTTGAATTCTAATGCCACCTGGGACACTTTGTTCCCCTTTTAATAGTCTTTCATTTTAATTAACTTATTTATAAATCTGTCTACGTTATGTAAACCTATATGAACATGATCATTTTTGCCCGAAGGACAAGCTGAATTTTCAAGCAGGAATGACTGCTCTGAAGAATATTGATAACATTATGAAACATATTTTATTTATACAGGAATACATGAGCTAAGTCGCGACTAGAGATTTCAACATCTAAAAATACAAGGGTATCTACCATAGGATGGTGACTGCTAAACCCAATTGACTGGTCAACAGTACATACTGTATTCATTTATAATAGGAAACAACTTTTTGGGGCGGATAATAAAAACTGCTTAAAAGCTATAGATTTTAGTATATACTTCAAAATGCTGGTACATTAACTACACTGTACTTACAAGTTGTTCTTACAACAGACTTATATGATCTGAAAATAAATATGGAGTTAGATTCTTACAATCACAGAATTGTGTGCCATGTGCATGCAGCAAACATTAGTAAATGTTAACTGCAGTGTAACTAGTTTTTTTGAAGTGCATCCATAAGTTTTATTTCTGACTTTGACAACAGGAGACAATCATAAATAACAGAAATAGTTGATTAGCTGATGTTAAATATAGGCATACAGTATAGTTTTATTATGTCTCAATCCTAAAATTCTAGGTGATGCCAAACGTTTGGCCATAGTTGCACTATTTTTTTCTTTTTAATCCTTTAGGTATCATGATATTGAATCCATATATCTATTTATTATACTTTCTTCTTCTATATGGTACATTAGCTCATTATTTTTTCTAAAACTACACATTGTAGGCCTTTTATGTTGTGAACTATGTAGTAAATTACATCACAAACACATGAATACATTTGAATAGAAATAAGTGAATGTAGTTACCGTGGCATCAAAAGCCGGAAATTGCATTGCATATTGTCAGATATTGGATTAGAGAATAGGCTATATATGTGTGCTTGCATACTGTATATGCATGCATTGATTGCATGCATGCATGACAAATTGACAAATAAAGAGTTTACTAAAGTATAGCATCATCAATCTGGAAAATACTTGTTGCAACAGATTGCTGCAACTTTCTTGTCGTTGGAGGCAATGTCAACAACAATGTCAAAGACAAAACCAGTTTGGGCCTGTTTCTTTTCTTTTTGTTTGAAGGGTAAAGCTATTCTGGCACTTCCAGGGTTAACAAGGAGCAGGCGTCCTCAGGACTTACCCTTCTGAACACAAGGCTCCCTAACTTGGGTCCTGGAGAGATTAGGAGGGAATTTGCTGCAGGCTGTCAGACTTCATTAAGTTAATAGAACTGGGAGCTGGCTGTCTTCCAGGACATTGTAAGGGTAAAAACAAGAATAATGGCTTTAGCTGAGGAACGGGAGGGCTACTTTACCTGATCAGGTTTCAGCTTGGCAGCAGACTGGAGTTTATAAACCATAAATAATGACCAATCTGAACTGACTCAAGTCATCTTCCAGGATTTATTTACGCTTTGATAATGTAAACATTTAGCGTCTTTCCCAAACAATGGGAATGATTTATATCATATACATTTTCTTTAAATAGCACTCCTTACTTATTATTTTAGTATTATTGCATTGTTCATGTTTTTTTTTTTCTTGTTTGACAATCCATGAATCAACGCACAATTAAAACAATTAGCTGATTATAGGTATTACATATGTATGTGTGCTTTCAAAAGGTTAGTAGTTTTATGTAATTGCTACAGCCAAATTATACTTTGATACACACTTATATACAAAGGTGTAGGTAATAAATTACACTTTGCAATCCTTAGCACAGCAATATACTTGCATGTAAGATACACCGTGCTATTAAAACACTTTATAACCCTTCGCTAAGGTAAAAGCCTAGCAGTGTAGTAAAACATAAAATAATTATATTAAAAACCATGTCAAATCATGGCAAGCTACTGATGATAATGACCATACAAAAACTGCAAAATTATCATTCAAAAGATGGGAAATTACTAGAAAAATTCTAAATCTTAAAGTGTGCCAATTGATATGTCAAGTGTTAGTTGGCAATATGCTCTTAAATAGAATATTCATTGAATAATGCTTTTTTTTTTTTGCAGCTTTGTCCTAGGTGTTAAATTGGAACGCGACCTCCACGGATAACACAGCTGATTTTTTTTGCCTAAATATTCTTACACAGAAACAAGTTTCTTGTTATAAGAAGAACAATATAAGAAATATTTCATATTAAAATGAGAAACAATTTATCTGGCTCCAAAGCCAACAAAATTATTTACTTGGAGCCAGGTAAGACATTAGTTTGAATATTATTTGACAAAAACATTGTTCCTCTTATAACAGGAGCAACAGTCCTGCAATAAAATATTTGTTCATAATAATAAAAGTGTTTTTGGCACTGTCAAAGCCAGGTTGTCAATCCAAGTTTTATGTATAAGGCCACAGAAAATGGCCAGAGACACCAGATTATTTTCAACTATCGACTCACATAAAAAGGTATGCATGTCCCACAACGATCAATTTCAAAGCAGCAGTTGGACTTGTTAGCTTCATTATTCACCATGGTAGGTTTGGATAGATGTCACAGCTCCACCGCCCCAATAATGACTGTTATTTAAACAAACAGAACATTTTTACAGATTCGCGACACTGAGGAGCTGCAGCGGCCCAGTGACCCCTGCAATAATACGACTCTCCATGTTGCTTTCTCTACCTCCTACTGGCCCTAATATAGCATGCTAATTGCACCCTCAGGAAAAGGCCTATGTTAGTAGAACATATACAATCACAGATGTTACTCGCCACCTTACAACATGAAGCCTTACCCCGACTCCACTTTGAGGTGTTTACTATAACAACACACACCAGGCCGCTACCTACGAGGTGCTGCTGCTAAGTGCTCAGCTGCTAAAAAGTCATGTTTTTCTTTAAGGTAATTTTTCTTCTAAAGTTATAGACATAGGGACTGAATTTTGACATGCCTGTAAAGAGCAACTTGGTATGGGTATGATATATGACCGTTATCTTCACGAATGTATTATTGTTGTTTAGAATGACTTTTGTATACATTTTCTGTTTCAATCATCACATCACTGACTTTTGAAAACTCTAGAAGTTAAATGCACTTGAGTGGCCTCAATAGAGAAACATTTCTCTCTGTTACAGCTGTTACATCAGAGTGTAATTATTATCGCCTTAAAACACTCTGCCCCTAGTGGATGCAAGAAAAACCGCATTTGTCCTATGTGATATTTCTTACTGGTGTATTTCTTGCATCTACTGGAGTTACAAGTGCCCCTTACCAAAAAAAAAAAAAAAAAAACATAACAGCTGCAGCTGCAGTGAGTTAGTAAATAAATGAAATACTATAGTCTATAGGCAAGCACCCATTTAAACATAGTGCTAACTTGTTTACAAACTCACTTTACTGAAGTATAAACTGCCACTGAATACATGTAAAACCACAGTGTTAATTTCCATTGTGTTTCTATATGTATTGGCTATATGTTGTTGTTGCTGTATTCTGGGTATTATTGGGTTTTTCATTTATGGTGTTTATTTTTGAGGAACACACAAAAAATCATAATAAATCACTCATGTATGTAACTGACTCGGGTTCTTAGTTGTGAAAACTGTTGTCAGGTTTCTTCATTTAATGCCATAGCATAAAATATCTCCAGGAACAAATAGGATATTTGATGGAAGGTAAATATATCTAGCAACTTTCAAATGTAACCCTTGGGTATTCTTTTTATTTAAGTATTTGATTACATATGCATATTTCATATTGAATCTAAAAAATAAGTTAGTAACTTCAGTATTACAAATATGTTTTTTTATTTTCTTCCATGACCCTTGTTACTGGCACATTTTTCCAATAAGTACCTCGGGAGCTTCCTAATTGTCTTTCTGATTCGTTGTACACTGAAGGAGGTTTAATATGTTCAACACTCAGCTGGCCTGCTTACTGTCGTGGATGTCTGTGTCCCTGCTACAAGAATCTGAGCTGGCTCAAAATAAATTGCTTCTCTAAAAGGTGAGGGCTATGTTACCGCATTATGTGCGCTTCTCAAAACCTTGGAATAAGCAATTGCACACTGTTCTAAATCTATTGTCTTGCCATTGCTTGTAATGATGTGGTGTGCTAGGCTTTCTTCAGACTTTCCTGTAAGGTTAATGAGCCCCAACGGGTTCCCTGGGGATAATATTGGGATATTTAGGCACGGTATGTAAAGAAATGGCACACATTTACTTTTGGATTTTGTGTGTCACAGAAGCTGCAATCCAGAACAATACACATTTACAAACAGCCAGGTAAGTACTGGGATCCCCTAAGGACAAACTCTAGCCATGTGACAGTCCTCTACTGTCCACAAAAGTAGGCATTTTAAATGTAATCTTGTCTGTGGCATCCCCCCCAACATACTAGAAATCAATCTGTTAGACTAGAAATTAATTGCTGCTACAAAATATCACATTGCTCTGGGCAACAAATAAAAACTAATACAACTATTTATTTTATTTTGTCATTATTGTTTATGATGGCTTTGTTATATTGAAAAAAATATATATTGCACTGGATATTTTCAGCATGGGTTGTTAAAGTAGTGTAGGAAAAAAAAACAAAAAAACAACTCTGTACTTTTGAATGATTATAGCATGTTTCAGAGCAATTAATACATAATGTACAACTATAAAACTCACCAAGACTAGACCGCTGACCGAAACGATGCGCATTAAAACTATAAATGCAGGAAACTGTCCCAGGTTCAACAGAGGTCACGCAGACCCATGTACTCATCAAAAGAATGTCAGGCATTACACTAGCAACTTCTCCCCCTTGAGTATTAAAGGAAAAACAAGCCAATTAATCTGCTGGTTTGAGGGAGATTTTAAAGTTTGCGGTTATATAACTTATCGTTAACTTTAAACATATAATCATAAGCTCGTCAATATTGAAAGAAACTAAATGTAGGAACAACTTTTTGACAAAAGTGTATTTAGTAGTTTTTGTACATATTTTTTGAAAACATATGCCTACTTTAACTTTTTATGTACAACAACTGTATGTGATAAGATTTAATAAGAGGCCATGCATATGTTATTTATACACCCTACTGCTGCAAATAGTAAAAACATGTAAACAAACTTAACCATCAACAAGATCTGCTTTCTAATAAAGTTTAGTGCACAGAAAGCTGGACTTTGAAGGAACTGATAAAAAAAAAAAAAAAAAAAAAAAAAAAAAAAAAAAAAATTAATGTGATCATGGGACGCTGCAGCTTTAAAGAAGGTCTTGTAAGTTAGTGTATTTCCTTATTAGATGCTTCCCACTACCCTGAATTCATTACACTGAATTTGCTGGATCTGTAATTTTGCAGTACAGCAGTTCCCTCAGTGCAGAAATATAAATCTTACTTTAAATTCAAATGGGCAAATTATGCAGTTTTTGCTGGTTCTAAGCATAATTTGGATTTTAGGGCTGAAATGTATTTACAGGTTATTACTGTCTGAAACAAAGTTAGGTTGTGGCACTCCACATTACATCAGTGGCTATCCATGAAGTTTCTTATCATCTCATTCCGTTTGAAACAGAAGACCTACAAATTGTTTGCTGATCCACAAAGCAGCTTCAGCCTCAAATCAACGTTAAAGAAGTGATTCTGATTGGCAAAGCTGAATTGTGGTCTCTAGTTGGTAGTAGGCCTGGGACCATTTGGGACTTCCATACCTGCTAACTATTCCAGCAAAATAGACAGATTTTTATGAAGGTGGGGAAGAATACTGAGCCCAGAGGTGAAGCTGTTTGTGCTTTCCTACCTAACTTCAGGAAATCATCTTTGAGAAGCTATATGCTGGAAGTTAGTTAGGAAAACTATAAGAAATATTAAATACAAAACAAACAGAACATACATAATAGGATGTAGAAAGGTGAGAAGTGACATATTAAAAACAGTGTAGTGAAATTCTTCCACCTATGAAGGCCTGGGCATTAACACAATCACCACATAGTTTGTCAGCTTGTTTCAAAAGGAAGAGGACTGGTAAATGGAGAATGGCCTGCTTAAGATACCTCCAGGGCAAATAACATTTAAGGGATTATATTTTTCAGTGTTTATAAGTGACTTTTTTGCTAAACAGTCCTAAAAGTAAATTAACCTAGATGTATTTTTGCATCTCAGATGACATTAAAATGAGGAACAATCAAAACAAACCAGCCCTTAAGTCAAAACCCTTGAAATCACAGCAAAGTGCTGATAGAGTCTAAATAACTGTGGTAAATCTGCAGCATACAACTCAACTATTACTTGAACCGTTTACTCAAGGCAGGTGATTGTAAAGTGTCCATTATCCTGCACTTACTACAATAGTTAACCTTTATTGTACAATGCACAAAAATAGCTGTTGTTTCTATCAGTTAACCCTTTCAAGGCCAAGCCTGAGTATTTCGGGCCCGCCGTTTCACAGCGCTGCCTGCTTTATTTTCCAATTGAAATGTGATCTGTGTGAAGTGATAGTCTTAAAACAGTCTCATGGACTGAAGGGAAGGCTCGATTAACTTTGAACCCGGATGAGATTGTACTTAGGCGTGAAAGCAGACAGCTAATTTTATGAGGAATAAATTATTGTGCAAGATAGATGCACATACCGCAGTGGAGTTGGTTTTTGAGTGATTTGATTATATATATATAATTGCCTTTGCAAAGGTAGCTGGATGTAGATTAGACATGCTCCACCTGTATGTACACTTTGCAAATGCAAGCTTTTAAATACCAGCCAACCTCTCTCTTCAAATAGCAGCTACACTCTTAGTCTGGGACCTAATGATTTACATCTCTCCATACATTAGGATACACTTTAAAAATACAGTGTAGCTACACTGTAGTTACCATTTCCTGTACCTTTACTTAAAGTACTTTCTCAATCATGTAGCTTTACTGTAAGAACATGTATTAAATAATGTAACACAAGTGTAAGTATAGTGTAGCTGCAGTGCAGTTGATGTTCCTGTATTCTGAAGTTTTTAAATAGCGAGATATTATTCCCATTAAAGTGGATTAGAAATCCTTTTGATTACAGCAAAAAAAAAAAAAAGATAGTATAAATCTTCCTGGAATAAGCCTGGTGAGAGTTAGTACCACCATGATTTGACAGACAGACAGGAACATTCAGAATATTTTTCTAAAGATCCTTTCTTTAAACATTTTGCTTACAGACTTCGCAACTATGAAAATGACTGGGGGGGGAGGGGGGTATTTAAAAAGCTTGTGTTGCAATTTGATTATTTCATTATTGTACATGCAGAGGCTTTCCTTCGCACTCACTGATGTGGGAACTCCCCATCTGGTCTGCAAACTATACTGCTTCCTTTCCCATCCCCTGGTTCAGAGTGAGAGATATAGTCCCATGACCTGGGAGGTCACCATCTGCTCACTTACACTGGCACAATGCCTACTCCGCTCGAGGTAATGCCACCAACCTTTCCTCCAATTCAACAAACCTCAGCCGCCGAGAAATCTGAATCCCAGCAATGCGCTTGCACACAATGAGGGCTGGGTCCCGCTGGGATTTGAGCAAAGATACTACCAAGGAGCTCCCAGAACTTACAGTAGTCTGGGACTCCATGCCCATAGACATGCATAGTCTCGCTGGAGCAAGAGGTCATCTTCCATAAACAAAACACTCAATTCTTGTTAAGTGGCTAATGTAGCCTATTAGCAAGCCATTGTGTCAGACTGTTCACCCTCCTCCCCAGCCCCCCTACTCCCCTCAAACCCCTTTTAATGTCATCTGACACATCCACTCCAGAAGGACGTTTCTTCACAATCATTATTCAAGCCTCTGGAGTGCGTTTAAGAATAGTGAATGGCTCCCAGATGTAATAAAAAAAAGAAATGTCATACCAACTACAACAAGCGCAATAAACATATTATCCAAGTGCTTCCAGTCTGCAGGGCAATGATCTTTTATTCCATCAGCTGTTACTGGGTCTAAGCTACAAGTAAACAAAGATATATTGCAGCTAAAGCAGAAAACTAATGTTTACCTCTTATTAACTTTATTAATATTATTTCTTCACCCACATTTATTGTCCTTTATTTAATATATTTTGACTTGATAACCCATGAACATTTCAGCTTACTGTTGGTAAATGTACAAAACAAGGAGAGTTTATCTAAAGAAAATTACAACCTGGGATTATCTAGTTTTTCCAAGACAGCCTGAAATAAGATGTCAGCCTTGCAAAGGTTATCCAACCTGCATTTTAGAACCTGAGCGGCAAGGTGTTTAACAAGTGTACCACAGTTAAATCACAGCAAAGTGGAATACAGCAAAGTGAAGCATTGTCAAGCACAGAGAGGTACGGAGAAGTATATTGAAAATCATAGCAAACCATAAAAACACTATGATAAATGCCCATGGATTTTTAGTTTTTTTTTTATTGGGGGACTGAATGGAGAGAAAAATAATCTATTTCCTTAAGACTTTGAACCCAAACGCCTATGTGCAGGCTCTTATCTGGAGATTCCATGCTCACTGTATCACAACCACCATCTTCCTGCCAGTTCTCATTATTGGCTGGGTTTGATCTCCTCTTACAATGCACCCATCTGTTTTCTTCCATACTTGGTTCTTTTGAAAGTTTGACATTCATTCCCCGTCCACATAGCTACAGGCACCTGAAGCTGATGGGCATGATTATGAGCTGCCGTCTGTAACTCACAGAGTGAAACAGCCCGTCATGGGAATATATGAAGTAACCAAACTGTCCTCAAACAATAAGTGCATCTGGGGGTATTTGATGAAAACCTCCTGTCCATGTAAAGTGTATCAGTTTAATCAAACAGATTTCATCCTAGCGATTGAATACATCTGTTCTAAACCATATCAAAAGATGCTGGATTATATGGTGTGCAGAGTACTAAAGCAAAGCAGATGACCAGTGAGAATGGATACACTACATAGAAAGAGGCTATACCATGAACGCTCATGGAGAGCTGTAGTTATTCCACGAATTAACTGAATACGACTAAGGGGGGCCGAGTGGGTTAATTACTGCTGTCCTCAAGAGTGAAATAAACATAGCTCTCCATAAATGTTTATAGGGTTTTCTGTATGGAAAAGAAAATATGTTTGCTAAATATGCTAAATCAAACAGCTGAGAATTACTTCGCTTACATCAAGCCCTGCATCTGCTTAGCAACGCAGTGCAATTCACCCAGTCATTCCCTTGTTGGATTTGAATGAATGCAAGACAGATTCCAAAATGAGACCCAGTTCAAATAAGTTTGGTATACAACAGTGCAAATCACAAAATAAACACATAGTCTGGTCCAACTGGCACTTGTCTCCCACTAAAAATGTAAAATCCTGTTTAAAACTCAATAAAGAAAGATGTCTTATCCCTGAAAAAATGTGACAGTTTTCTTCTCTAACAGCAGGAAGTCCTCACTACACATTTTACAATATCTAACCACGATGACCTCATCTAACACAATATTCGCTTTGCTGGGAAGCCCCTAATGTGGCGGTGCTTCACAGACTAATTGATAGACCTGTGGTAGATATTAAAATGGTTTTGGTTTGCTTGTTTCGACTGGCTTGGTTTCTCCTCCACTGATAACAACTGTCCCCGTAAAGATCTATTAGTGTGACAGGGTCTTCGTCGTGTCACGCGTGTGGGTCGCCGCTGTTCAAGCATACAGAGATACAGACGTGGTGGTGTTGTAAACGCCGGCACAGGCGCACAGGTTTTATTCACACATAAACAGAAAATGAAAGTATAATAAAGGTGGTCATATGAAATTACCAGCGATGGTAACGCATAGAGGAGTAATACAGCAAACTGTACAAAAAGTGCAAAATAAAACACAGTACAACAAACTATAAATCAAAATGTGCCGTGAAAACGGCAGGTCTTGCAGCAGCGCCGATCAGTGATCGCTATGTTTTTATATTGACACTCCGCTGAGACACGCCCACCCACCTGCTGGAACAGCTGATTGCTTTCAGCTGCTGCTCCACGCAGACGGGTAATCGTCCTCAGCGGAGCGCCACAACAGATAAACAACACAAAAAAACATACAATAAACTACATATTTCATTGTGCAAGGCTTACACTTTGCCACAATTCAGTGTAAAAAAATGCACCAACAATTTCAACAGAAAAATACATCCTTAACTGTGCAGTAGATAGTTTTGATACATTAATGTTATTTTAGATTGTGCTCGATATTGAGGCCAGTCAAGGGACCAAAAACAAGTTCCCTTATAGGGGGTGGCTTTACTACTAGATACATAGACTTTAAAGCACCAGAGTACCAGAGTATTTTGATCATTTCAAAAGTTACAAGTTTAGCAGCACCAAACCAAGCAAAGTAAGCTAGCGACTAAAACAGAACTGAATATACCAATACACTGCTGAGCAGTACTATGGTACCTACTTGGAGAACAAGCCTGTAAACTCAATTACAATCATAGGACGTTGAAATGACAAGTGTGTTTTTCAGTTTCAATAAAGCTGAACTGAAAAAACTGGCAGAGATCTAAGTTGAGGGCAGCCATTCACAAAACCTGTAGAGGCTATGTGAGAAGCTCTGTGAAAATGAGTGACAGAACGACAGAGTGTAAAATGCTGTAAGTGCCACTGGGGTTATTGTGTGTGGGTCTTTGTGTAGGGATGGCACTTGTCTTGGTTATCAGAGATAATAAAACTCTTAACCTCGCCTTATGCTGCTCTGTGACATCTCGTCACAAACAATATCCTCATTGAAATGCACACGGATCATGGCTCCCTGAGCCGACTTGATTATCATATATTGGGTGGTCTCTAATGAGTTCATTGGGTTAATGAGGGTTTGTGTAAGGTGGAAACCCTCTGTTTTGTCCTGCCTTGTACAAGGGCTGCCCTCGACGTCCAAAAGGCTAATTAAAGCCCATTGTATCACCCGGCAAAGGCACTTGCTGTCCGCCACACCATTCACTGGCATTGTAAGCCATTCCCTCCATGCAATAATCCCCTTGCTCGGTCTACTCATACATTTTTAGTATCTTGTAAAAGACATCAACGTACAATGTGAAAATTCAGGTCACACGCGCATTTCCATTTGAAAAAAAAAAAAATAAATAATAAAAAACGTTTTTGCAGAACAACAAAGGAAGGCTGAGAACTGTCCGCTCCTAAGAGAACTCCAAGTCTAAATTCCTGATATGTACTCCAAAGGAAGTGTAAATATCTAATTATAGATTTTTTTTTACTTCTAATCTGTTCTAGAGCTTTTCATTCACAAGGAAACTCAAAGTGTTTTGAAAAACCACAACTGAAACTGAGCAACTAATAAAGAAGAGGGTTGGAAAATGATAGCCATTTTTGCACCTCCTCACCACACAACAATTACAGAGGTAGAACGAGATCAGCAGAACCCATTTCACATGGGTGCACAGGGGCTGGAATTGATCCAAGGCCTAATAAAGAAGTGATCTAACCACACCACCACTTCTTTGCAGCTTTTACTTTCCCTGCTATGGCAGGACTCTGCTAAATGCAGTAGATTCCTCAAAACCTCCCCTCTTTGTTTCCTATATATTGGCTGCGCTCCATATTCTTAAAAATGTGTTTGCTGACAATGCGTTTGTAAATGTGTTGGGTTTACATAAAATGGGTTATGTTGTATAAATGAATGATGTTTTATCTACTTCCTCCCTATTAAGTGAAACCACTTACAGGTGCTTCTTCTGATTTAACAATACAATCTAAAGTTTAAACTTATAACCAGGGACAACGTAAAAAGTACGACTGACTTAAATCCATTCGTTTTATCAGCATCTATTAAAGAGTAAGTAGCAGGGTTTCAAAAATAACATACCTGTAATTTTTCTTTTCACTAACACCCAACAACTATTTACACTATAACTTTTCAAAATAGCTGCTCTAGTGCACTGATAATGTAATGATTATTGCCCACACTGTCAAACAGGTAACACAGATAATGATCCATGATGTGGCATGGAACAGAAAAGCCAGAGCATTTCTTGTTATGTATTTTTTTTTAATTATATATATTTTTATTGCTTTTCCAGCAGTGATTTAGAAGACAGATCTCAATTCCCTGTGCACAAGAGCAGCCATTTTGAAAAGAGCTTTGAAACATTCTTTAAAGTTGTAAGTGTAAAAAGTTGTCAGGATGCTAACAATGAAAAGAAAAATTACAGGTATGTTATTTAAACAGTTGTAGCAACATGTGGGGACGTATAATGCTATATTTTATACATAGTGTTATTCACAGTTTTATAGGCATTACATCTTAACACAACTACAAGCATATCCAAAATTTAAACAGTTAGATCAACTGCAAATCTCTTTCGCCTTAAAACATATGGAACAGGTGCTGGCCATATAAAAGATATAGGCTGAAGTTACACAATTAACAAACCCATGTCTCTGGCAATAAATCATGGTTATTGTCCAATGCAGGGTTCGCCTCAGGTAGCGTGAATAAAATGTTCAAATAAATGTGTTGCTATGGTTGCCTTACATTTCCGACTGGGAGGGGACATTTAAAAACAACATTCCTTTACAGAGCTTCGATTGAACGGCTTGTCTGTCAACCGGCAGCTTGCTTCCTTGCAAAAGGCCTGCCAGCCCACAACCCCTTTCCACACCTGTGCAAATTGACAGCAGCATTTGCAGTTTGCTCAGGGAGATCTCGGCACACAACAGCCTCTGAGCCCCTTTGACCATTGGAGCAGCCTAAAACACAGGCTGGCTTGTTATTACTGCTTGAAGAGCAGCGCTACCAAGGTGCAAAAACCCTTCAGCGGGTCACAGTGACTGTTTGGAAGGCACCCTGTCTCTGATAGCATTTAGAAATGCATTACCTGTCCTTTACTTGTGGTTTAGGGTTTGATGAGTCATTAATAACAGATCTAGGCACAACACACACACACAGACACAAGTTAGCTATTGTTTTAGCAAGACTGTGTTCTTTTCAACACCAGCTCTGTGGTTATTTTTACTTTAAAAATTCCTAATACTAAAATAATTAGCTTTTGTACAACTTAACAGCTACAAAATGCAGCTTGGAACACAATTATGCTTGGTTTTTTAAGTTTTCAAGTTTGCACCCTTGGAAAACACATATAAAAAGGAAATATAAAAAGGAGTATAAGCTATAGTTTAGCATCAGTTTGAGGAAGTAAGGAGTGTAAGTTATAGTTTGAGCCCACCCACTTAACTGTATAATCAAGCAGACAAACGTTTGGGCTAATTCCTTCAAAAGCCACTAGCTGAGACTTTGGTCAACTTCAGTTTTTATAAATTTATATATATATATATATATATATATATATATATATATATATATATATATATATATATATATATTAAATATCCTGACATAATATAAAATCTAAAAAATTCTACAGGACTGTTTGAAGTTACTCTGTATCTGGTTAACACAGCTTGCTCACTGCTTGTGTTTGGGTTCTTATACATATTGACTGAAGCCTTTCATGTCAGTCCTCTGTGGCTATTGTCTTCAAATGAGACATCTTTCTAGCTAACTTTCTTCTGTATGCCCACATTTTAACATTTGTTGGATGTCAGTCTGTGAAATGTGAAAAGTTTGAGTTTGAATATTGTGTGTTTCTAGCACTAAAAATCACTGCCAAAACACTGACTTGTGTTGCCTTTAATCACCTTGTCTAGCATAGAATACTTTTTACCAGATGTCACCCTACTGTGCTCAGTGCGTGTCGAGAGACACTGATCGCTTTAGCATGCACGCACTTGAGGGCATGAATAATTTGCTGGATTTACGATATTAAAATTTGGAAAAAATTAAAATAAAGTGGGTTCTGGAACGCAAAAGCTGCGTTTTACCAAATGTAATTTCTGACAGTTTCAACCCTTTTTTTTTTTTTATTGGCAGGTTCAATAAAAGCCAGATGCTGGTTTTTTTGGGTCCTATAGGTGATGACAGGCCTTCATTTACTGCTGGTTAAAGCACACTTCTAATCCCCAGGACCTGTTAGAAGCACGTGTAAAGAAACAGGCACAGTGAAGATGTGTGACTTATCAAAAAGACACTAGAGCTATAAAAGTTACCATTGTCAGTAAGGTGCAGGGCCACCATGGGCAGCCAGGACTGCACTAAACAACGCATTCCTTTTGACACCTGTGAAACATTGTTTGCCTCTTGAACACCGTAGCACCTGCCAAAAAACATCTCTCTCAGGCCTCTAGTGCCCCAAGTACAGCACAGTACACTAGGCTTTGACGCAAGTGGGCTTTGGATGCTGTGACCTTGAGTGAGGCGAAAATCATTTTGGATGTTACAGCTTCCTAACTATATTTCTTTTAAAATATACAGTTATAATGTTGATTCAAGCCATCTGATACAAGCTATCTGATACAGAGGGGATACACCTTGAATGTTCATGGAGTACTGTAGTTATTCCGCAAATGGGGATGGCCAAAAGGGTATACTATATAGTATATTATAGTGTTAGATTATTTGGAAAAGAAAAAAAAAAAAAAATTTAACACCTGCATCTGGCAGAAGCCACAACTTCTGCGTGCTTTTGAAGCGAGTCTTTCTTAAAGAAGATTAGTCAGAGAAATAACCCCACTCCCCAATTCCTTTTCAGTGGTGTGTGGAAGGGGGGGCTTTTGAATATAGCAGTGCTCATTTCAGTCACGCTTGTGCTGACTCTGTGTGTCCCCAGAAAAGTGCTTTGATCACAATTACAAGTCTCACACCACAAAGACCCTGAGCTCAGCTACAAAGGAACCCTACAGTACTGCTCATTTTGAATGAGGGTCCCTCGCCACTAGGCTCATCCTCTACCAGTGGGGTCGCAAACATTGAACACTGATAAGAGTCTAATGTTAGAGTTTCTGCTTAACTCTCATTCGGCACATTACAATCTTATTTAGGAAAAAAAGCCCCCCACACACAAAGTACACTGGGTTTTAAGTTTGAAGTATAATGTCCTTAAGAATTAAGTGCAGCCTTACACCAATCCCCTCGTATTACAATAGCAGTTATTAAGGGCATAAACAATTCTAGCTATCGGATCATGTATGGCTGGCCTCAAGGTTTTTAGATGGTTGTATCCCATTTTAACAATAGTGAAACAAAGACAGAGAGAAAAAGAGAGACGGAGAAAGTCCCCTCCAGCTCACTCAAAAAAATGAAATAGTGACAGACCTCAATAGCGCCTTCCTAAAATGTCTAAACCGGATTTACGCACAAGCTTAATTGTCGACCCTAGACTCCTCACTGATTATGCTGTTTTGAGTGCTTGAGCAGGTTCAAGCCTACTTCCATTAGACACCCCACATAATTTAAAAAACACTCAGTCAAAAAACAACAAATATAGTAGCTCCAGAAACCGGTATAAAAAAACGCCTTCAAAGGCATTCAGATACATTAATCTGTGCTCTTTTGATGCAATAAATGAAGGCTTAGAAGCAATTTGAACTCATATTATTTAAATTGCTGCCACTGTCAGGATTACCCTTGAAATAATACAAACACATACTGTAATCATAGTATGTATATAATACTGCATCATAGTTGATCAAATCTACTCAATAGTTCTGAACTTGTACCCTGATTGTGTTGGCTACTTTCAAGACAATAATCCACCAAGTCAGAAACGTAGGTGATTGGTTTGAACAACATGACACAGTCTTCAGGCATCTTCAGTGGCTAATATAACAAAAGAACAGCTTATTGCTAAAGTTACATTTCATGTTTTAAGTTTAAGAAAACAGTCACTGTGCTTACATTTTTTAAAATGTTCAGTTATTCGCATGGATATTCTTATTTTTCTTTAGTGATGAAGATATAAACAGTACACTGTTGTCTACAATCAATCAGCACCTAGCTTTCCTGTTAAATTCTGAAACAAAATTGGCAATGCTGGGAAATTCAGGCAGTGCAATATTTTTGATAGCACTTCACAATAACAAGTCTCATGTGCGTCACATCTAGATTATCATGATTAAAGGCCGTCTTGCAGTGATGCTGTGGGTTTGTTTTCATTATCACTGTAAACACGGCTTCAGAAACCTCTAATTGAGTAGGAAATTAACAGTGTAAACAAAGCTCGTTCGAGTGGGACATTTTCTGCTTGGTTAGCCGTGGTCCAGCAAATTTAGGCCTGTGTTTACGGAAAGGGCGTGTGGGATAAAGAGGGACCCATCAACATGAAAATATAAATAAAAAATCTTATCTACTTTCATGAATTCTGAGACCTAGTTAGGAAGGGATGGGTTAATAAACCACAGACAGGTTCATATAAACACTTTTGCCCTTTATATAAAATCCACAAGAGCTTTCTCTCAGGGGTGATTCATTAACTCCCATATTAGCATTACTAAGAACAATGCAAACACGATGAAGAGTGGCGTTATTGACATCTATTGCCAGGACGTGAAAGAATTCTCCATTAGGTATTTTCATATACACTGTGTGGATCAGTTACATCCTGGATCACTAAGGATTGATTAATGTTCTGCTGTAAATATAGTGCAAGTACAGGAAGTCTTTGGGTTCCTGTGGTGGAATAGATATGCAAGTGCAGAGTTTAAAGTGGAATTCAATTTACAACTTCCATTTCCTTAGATATATGATGAAGGCATTAGCTAAAATGTTAGTCAACTTAGCCTGGTTTAATGTGATTTACCGTCACAGATTGTTACTGAGGGATTTTATCTAACAAATTGTCAGAGGTATACAAATGAGCCATGTCTCATACTTAAGATGTCAATGGCATACACCTTCTGTTTACACTGTCACGTTATGGCTACAGAACATGTCTGGAGAAAGGCAGGTTGGTGGAAATATTGAGATGTTATTTTTTAAAAAAAATTTTGTACACGCAGGTTCTGGACTAGAAAGGACAGGGTAGGTGCAGTGTACGCTTTTTGATACATAAAATTAAAAAGATAATGTTTGTATATAGCTTATATGCACATGCCTTCCTGAAAACTAACTGTAACCACCAGAAATGTAAATGTGTTATCACAGATCATGATATTTTACTTTTGGTTGTGAAAAAAAGGATCCTCTCATGTTAGCACACATTTCCTTTGCAGCACACACAAAAGTAGAGAAGGCACAAGAGCATATATATATATATATATATATATATATATATATATATATATATATATATATATATATATATAATATATATAATTTCCATTACATGAGAGTAGATGTTGAACATGCTGATTTGAACATAATTTACATCTATTATTTAATATCATGTAATCAAATAAACTACAAAATGGTATCGCAAAAGTCTACCGGAAGCCTAACGGTAGTACAGTATTTCATGCTAGATTTCAAAATGTCACATTTGTCAGTTTTTCTTTATCAAAAACTACATAGCGGGATGTAATTCAATATGTTAACGTAATATTATTCAGCATGTTTCATTTGACTATGAAGCAAAATGTGTTCATTCTATAGGGTGAAGCAAAATGTGTTCATTCTATAGTGTGATGCAAAAGTTTTGGCCATAACTGTAAATAATGAACACATGTACATGTTGGGCTCATAATAAAATATAATTTATTTTAAAATGACTTGAGCTGCCTCAAATCGGTAGGTGGAGTGCTATGACAAATATGTAACCTTTTTTTTTTTTTTTTTTTTTTTTTACTTGCAAAATTGCTAAAATAAGAATCCTAATCATGCATTACTATGCATTAATACGGGGACAACCTTGTTTCTAGCAGTTCCACTCTTCAGTACATGCTAGTGCTTCAAAAAGGTGAATAATTATGCTCCTGTTAAACTGATACCTGCTATGAAACACATCAGCAAAGTAATACAGAGCAAGGTCGCAGCTCAAATCTGCGGGGTCTTCTCACTCTTCTGGGAGGATCATGTTCCAAAACATCTCCCTCCTCTTGATGTAAAGTCCACACAAGCACAACAAAGCCTGGCATTTTCTTAGCGCAAGTAGGCTACGCGATTTATGTTTTCAAACCAGTAAGAAGCCTATCCTGTTTAGATGAGTTAATAATGCAATTTATTGTATGCACTGCAAATACCAAAATACTTAAATTAAACAGTGTTTATGCATCATCTGATGAAATGCTGTCATGTTAAACCCTAGTACTGGCATAATAAAGGAGACGGTAAGTTTTATGAATATGTGCCAAGGTTCATATATTCATTAAAAACATGGGCTAAGTTGGTACTACACTCACTGCTTGTCATTTCTGCAGTGCTTTGATAGAAAGCAGCTTTCAGGCTAGCTCTCAGAGTGTGGTTTACAGGTATCTCTGACTATCTTCAAATGAAACCCTGAGCTGGTTTAGATGCTGCATGTCCTATGGAGCTGACCCACCCCTTGCTCTGCCCTGCTGCTCTCAGGGGTGAGGCCCTCCAAGGGTCAACTACCTACCGTATGATCCACCCTATGGTGATGCTTAAGGTTGTTACTTCTTTGTAAATGACGGCTATATTATGACACGAAAGGGTTGGATCATAAACAGCATTTAGATGTTTAAACATATTTTGGCCCTGTTACATACATACATACATACATACAATACCATATATATATGATATAGATATATAATATATATATATATATATATAATATATATATATATATATACGTAGTAGTACTAATGAGGGCACATGTGGCACATTAGTTGATAAGCGTTTATAAAACTACTTTAATGGATTACATACAGTACCTGCTTCCATATCAGAGCTGATTTGATTGTAGCACATTTTAGTAAGGGCTGTATTTTCCCACACTTGATTAATCCCACATGTTAACTGCAGATTAAAACATGGCTTTTACAAAATGGCAGACATTAAGCAGAACTCTCTGCAGTGACTAAACCCTTCCTGGCAATAGAATTACCAAACAAAAAACATTGGAAGGGATCTTTGTGTAGGCATACAATCTCTCCTATTAGAAATTGAGATCTGACCAGTTATTTTAACTTTGAAATGGTGTAAGCCAAATGGGATGCAGGAAATTTCCAATCATTAAGTTCAATAACACACCTGAGTGGGTATAAGACACTTCCAAGTGGTTGAGGGCTAACGTAACTTCCCAACCTTCAGAACAACCAGCCCATTCCACCTCATTTGCTACTCTTGTCCTTTCTAAAGGACAGTTGTTTTAAACATCCAAGAAAATAAACATGAATCATTTGTGGTTCAGACTGATATAAATAGCTAAAGAATACAATGTCATGGTCCATCACTATTGCTGTTTACCACAGTCTTAATTACTGTATCTCCATCACAAGGTTCCCGGAACAACATGCCCTGTTATCTCACAGGCCCTGAACAGTTTTCTTTGCCTTTTCTGTTGTCCAGAAAGCCGCCCTCTTATCAGCTCAGCGTGTAAGCCTAACAGAGCTGAACCTCACTGACAAACCGTCTCCTATTGAACAGGAACACTGACCAAGGGACAGCAGCAGATGACTGCTGGAGCAAAGATCAAAAGAAGTGACCAAAGTCAAACAGCCTGGAGCTGCTTCCCCAAGCCCAACACAGCGAAAGGCAAAACAACAGATGATGGAAGCCAACACAGCTGCGTAGACAATTGTTAAGTACATGTGTAAAATTAAGCTGGGCTGGGAACATGTTAAAAGCAGGATGTCAGAATGCTGCCTGTACTGAAAGCAAGCCAGAAGATCGAGATAATAACACGATAGCCCGATTTTAGGACTTAGTGTGAATTATTCAATGACGTCGTCAACGAAGGCCCATTAATTAATCAAACAGCTCTAACGAAGGTACTGTATGCCAGTAACACACATATCAGTGATAATAAAAATGCACTGCAGGTTGTTGTAACTTCAGAAAGTTCAGTAGGTTACGATACCCTCAATCTATTCAGAGTATCATCCAACACAAATAGCAAGGGAAAGTATACTCAAAACCAAGATGAGTAAAATCTATTTTATACCTGTGTACTGTCTACCCGACTACTTACAAGGCCAAACAAAATGACAGTAACTAAAATATTTTAAAAAAGGAACCTATATAGCTAGAAAAATGCATATTCTTGAACTGTGCCTCATAACTTAGTTTCCCACATTTATGAAATCCTTGGCAACCGGGATAGAGTGGAGGCGGTCGTAAGTCCCTAAGTCAAACTTAACATTTTTCCATACATATTGACAACCACTTTGGTATTAATATTATTTAGCATAAGCTATTGGGAGGATCAGACTGTGGGATGTCTCTCTGTGTCTGCACATCTGTCCATTTGTGTGTCACATGTTTACCTGCATCTTGTGAACACAAGTTATTCCAGTGTCACTTTAATATACTTTCAAAAAATACTAAAACCCCATTTGCTTACTTAATGATATGTAGGTCTTAAACACCACTTCTCCCATGTTCACTCACCTATTTTATCAGGTCTTGTTCTGTACTATTCTGTACATACTGTCTTGGTCATTAACTTTTTCATCATACTGATTGCTCTGGTATTGAATATAGAGTCACGGCGGAGGACGTACACTCCTGACAGTCGTGTTTGTTGTTGATTACATGCTGCTACAACCAATGCAGACCTACTGAGGTCACTAGTACATTGGATACAGCGTTAAGGGCGTATGTAATGGGCTCTAATAAACCGTTCAAAACAGCTGAGATTTAAAAGCAGGGAAGTTTGGAGGAGGTTATGGCACTCCTGTGTGTGGATACAGTTCGAAAATGCCCCCTTACAATCAGAATCTGCCGATACTAAATGAATCTGTTTCAGTGATGTCAACCTAAAGCATCTCAATAGCTTCACTGTGAGGGGACAGAATCTGCATAAAACCTTTTGACAGAATGGTTTGAAAAGTCTGACTGCCAGCCAAGAGCTGCTGGGAAACCCTGTGACTGCTACGAAATACTTGGCTGTAGACACAGGATAGTGTTTAGCATGAAGGTTGAAGGGAGAGGCAAACAACATGAGTCTGTAATTACAGAGCCAGTATTACCAGTTTTACTGTGCTTCAATAGTTGTTTGGATTTTGGGGTGCAGTACCATTGATGGCACATAGGTGTAGCTGTTTTGCATTAAGTCATCCAAAAAGAACTGTGTGGGTTGGTAACTGTTGTGCGACACCAACATACAGCATACATGATCTAAATTTGGCATGTTTCCAAACTAAAACATATACCATACCAATGTCTTATGTAGCATCCTTCCTGTACAAGCACCCCAAGATGTCCTACAGCACTACAGTGAAGTTTTCATCTGCCACTGGAATTGCCTTGGAAGCAACTTGCTCATTTCCATCAGCAGCAGATCAAGCTTGAAATAGATTTCAATTGGTACTCTGTCAGCAGGCTGGTAAACTACATCTCTCGCACTGATAGAGGAGGATACCTAGTGGCTGTTTAAGGAAAATTCAAAGTGACACAGTTCGAGAAGCCAAGCCCCACAGGTTCTTGGAATCATTGGTGATCACAAATGAACTTAAGTATATATAGATATAACAAATTATACAAAAAAAGGCTAAATAGTAGCAAAGAAATTGAAAAATGATAAAGCTATCTTGAAGATGATTCACCTACAAAGAGCCTTATGTGGAGCTCAGTAAGTCATATATGGCGCAAAGCCATCCACTGGACAACTCTGTTCTAGACAATACACAGACAGTTTACAGAACTTAGGGTTTTAAAAATGCATATCTTTAGCTGCAGAAACGAACAACAGTTATAGAATGTGGTCAGTCACACCGACTTGTAACTGTAAGCATCTGACATACAGAAATTCTGGTAGACTCCACAACTGTTCAAGCATTCAGCAAAGATGGGGGACACCTCCAAAGCTAACAATGATGCACACACTACCTAAACAAAAGTGTGTGTCTGTATATTAAAACAGAGACTGTTTAACTGCAAATGGATGGCAAATGCGTGACCAGCCTTTGAGACAAACCCATGAATCAAGAACTGGACAAACACTTGTCCTACACGCAGCGCTGTATTTTGTTTTAAACAACCTCTATCACAAAAAAAAACCCAAAAAAAACCTGGGAGCAGCAATCAGGGCCATAGAAAATCTACTCTTGACTAACACAAGCAGCTTCCTTTGCTAAGCTTTCCTTTGGAACAATAACAACACAGTTGTTTGGTTAAGGTGGATCACTACAGTTGATGATATCTGTCTTTCTGTGACATTATTTCATTTAAATTGCTGTAAAAATAAGAGGAGAAACAGGGGATTGTTTTTAGCAAAATGCCATTTTATTTTTTCTCATTGTCTGTGGTCCAAGGCAATATGTTCTATTGAATCATAAGTATCTAAAGTTAAAAATATCCAACACAACTGCTTTGCTTATAACTATCATTTTCCTACAGTCTTTTTGGTCTGCTGCAAAAGTTCAAAATCACTGAAGCAAGCTTATAAATATTTTTATTCCTCAACAGTGCATAGGCAAATAGGCCCAAATTTGCCAGCACAATTACCCAGGAATTGTCTGCTAAGATCATATAGGCAATTAAGGAGTTCCCTATGGAACAGAAGCTTTTAAACTGAAAAAACAGACAGTGTATGTTTTTTTTAGAGAGAAATGTTTACATTGCATATGATCCCTGCTGTAATGGAGTTCAGGGTACATTCTCACAATATGAATTGATTTATTGCATTTGCTGGTTCATTTGTTTATGGTTCTACTATGATAATGCACAGGAATGTTTCCAGCTGGGAAGGTTGAGTTGCTCACCTCTATCCAAGATTAAGTCCTGATTACTCATGTTACTATAAATGGCATGGCAGTAAACCACAGATGACAATGTTTGCCCACATTCTCTACCACAGGTCAGAGGGCAGTGACTCATCGGAATGATGTCATGCTGGCCCCCTTCTTTTTGGTGCAGATTTTGGCGCTCTTTTTACTGCCTGGGAGGGGGTTGGGTGTTAGGGATGGTGAATGGGGGCCTATTATTCAGTTGGAGTGTTTAGGATAATAATGGCCACAGACAGATAAGAAGGGACAGGAAATGAACACACTACTACTCAGTCACTTTGTGCTCGAATAGAAAAAGTAAGATGGATAACAAAGCGGATTTAACTTATTTTGGACATCCCGGGGATGGAGTTTAATTGTAATGCAATACAATAAAAAACAAAAACAACAACAACAAAAAAGACATTTGGTGGGAAGACAACGGTGTTCTTTGTGGAATCGTATAGTTTAGATAAAATTAAGACACTAAAAAATTATATATGGTTCTGAAAAATTTACTTTACGTACTACAGCTACACAAAATAGAGATATGTCAGATTAATCCATTTGTAGGTAGAAATCTGCATTTTTTGGTTTTAATCAGTAAATGAGACCCCTTATTTAAATCTCACAGTTCACCATATATCATGCATATAATTAAAATATACAACAAGTGTAGTGTTCTAAACAGTACAGTCACTTTAAATATACTACTACTTTGGTTAACCTCTTACAGACTAATAGTATAATAATAGAATACTATGTGGGCACAAAATAGGCTTATATTCTGCATTACTTTCTTTGTGTCAGATGCAATTATCTTACCCGTATTTCATTCAATGTTTTTCAACACAAAAAATAAAACACAGCAAAAACATCAATCTGATTTACTTTATATCAGCACCAGACCAGGAAAATGAACTGATTTACAGGTTTACAACACACAACCACAAGAAACTAAAAGCATTTATACACAAAATGGATTTAGAAGGAGTATTAACCATCTCTAAGTTCCATACTTACTGGTACTTTTACCACAGATACTCTATGCAACTCATTAAAGAGTTGTGTTATAAAAAACTGACGTAGAAAAGTCCCCAACACTTTTATATCAAACCGGGCTTATTCATACTGCTTTATTTTTTTAAATGTTTGATGCTCACTTTTCTAGACTGCAGCTGAAGAAGTCTGAAGCTTTAAAAAAATAAATCTTTACAAATTCAAAAACTGAAACTAGATACAAAAAAGAATGAAAAATACTTAATCATTAGGATCAGATGCAGAAGGCATTCCTGCTTTAAAATAAACAGCAAGAATGGCTGCTATTTACTGATTTATTTTTATTTTTTTATATGCAGTTTTTAAAATTGTTTTTTTTTTTTTTTTTTTTTGGTATGTATTCGGATATTTCAAATGAAATAGCTATTTAAGTGAAGGATTAACATTGTGTAGTATACAGTGCGCTCTGCTTGGAGCCTGTTGGCTAGACTATCCATGTAGGTTTATAAAAAGGTATAACTTTAAGACACAGACACTGTGTACTCATACACTGTCACTAGCCGAAATGTTTGTCTGCTTGACTTAGTTTCCTATAGTTTTACAGTTGATTTGCATGTTTTAAAAGACTGTGTATATATGTAACAAGATGTATATCTTAAAAAAATAATATTATTCTTCAACAATTATATATTTTTTATTTTGTAAACAAAGACATCAGGCAAGGTACACCACAGAAAGACTGCACTTAGAGAATTCACCGTTCACACACTACAAAATGAAAATAAGTAGACTTTGACTATGTTCCTTTCAGTTAGGGATTTTAGTAAATGGCTCACACACTTTGTCCACCCCTCTTACGCCTACAACCTTCCATACCAGTACAGGCATGTCTTTCATTTCACAGCGCAAGTAAACACGGCTCCTTTCAATTCATTATAATGACTGTAGAGTTTGACATAATCCAATCTGGAATGGCTTTTTCCTCATTTACTTTTCCTGTTTGTTATGGAGAAACCAGGGGCAGTAAGACGTCATTTAAGAGGCAAATTTGCAATGTATATTAGCAAAATGCATTTACAGTACAAAAGATCATTCTCCTGCTTGAAGAGCTTATCTGAAGAATTCTGCAGCTCTCATTGCTTATTATTTGTGTGGGGGTGACATGGGGGTGGGGAGGTGGGCTAGGGGTTGTTATATATAGTCAGGTACGTTAAGTTAACATGTGCTATTTGGGTTTTGTGATAGAGGAAATTTCTGAAAAAAATTATTGTACAGGCTAATTTTCAAAGCTTGGTAATTCTGTTAATAAAGTTCGAAACAAAAAATGGTATTTTGGTTTAAACAACCAATTAAAACACCACAGAACATAAATGTAGGTTAAAATACAAAACTAAGGCCGGTTCATATTTCTGAATATTGTCAAATTTCACTTAAACTCCTGTACAGTGCAAGTTAAAGTTCGAAGCACAGGGTCCTGCATGTGTATCAGACTAACAACAATTACACACAGCTAAAAACATGTTTATATAGATGGGGGTTGAATCTGATTGCCTTGTGAATGGTTCTCTTCAACTAGGTTAAAATGTGTTTTCTATAACCTCATATTCGAGGTTTTCACAGGTCTACCTGGATCTGAGGACCCGAGCCCGGACACTTACTGAGCGTGTTTTCGGGTGTAAAATTGCCATGCAACACTTGGGTCGTGTCGGGTCCAATTTTGTTTACTCAGTAATACACAAACTGTCGGTTGCTATTAAAGAGACTTTCTTTGGTACTAAAAATCATAGTTTATAATTCCTGTTGCGTGGATTGGCTTCCAGAGTAGCACATGACACGGCTTACAGAGCACAGCAGCAGATAGGTGACCCATGTCGAAGGGGTTTCTTCATTCTTAAAAGTCAGAGTAGTGGATTTGTTTATGAAGGACATGAAAGAAAAACTTAAGATTTTAAAGAAACATATTTTATATTAAATTTTACAGTCCTCTGTGTAGGTTCATGATGGAATAAACATGGTCTGTAGTTCAGCCAGATTTCCAGGTTGACAGGAAAAAAACACTGCTTTAATAAGTTTAAGCTTTACTAAGCTGGCGAAAGGAAACGTGTTCCACAGTTTTTTCGGGACTGGTCGGATCCAGATCTAATAACAAGAATTTTACATCGGGTCGGGTCGGGTCGGGCTGATTAATTTGGACCTATGAAGACCGCTACCTCATATATTCTTGATGTAGGTTTTATACAAATTATTAAGTTAATGGCCTACTATGAAAGGAGCAGGAAAGCTAAGTCAACATTTCACAGGTGCTTCAATACAAAGACTTAAACAACCTGGTAAACTCTTATCCTTTTTGTTTTATTTTTTGTTACGGCATGCCATAATTTACAGAGTAATGAATACGCTAATTGCCTGTAACTTCTGTTTTCCAGCAGGATGTGTTAACAATGGCAAAGGTGAAGGTTACAGTCAAGGCGATGCAAAAAAACATTACAGTGCATGAAAATGTTTTAGAACAATTGTAGTCACAGTTAATTATCCCTTTAGTATACTAATGAAGCATCCCCTGTGGCTGAGGTTTTGAAAGGAACTACTGGCATTTCCTAAATTACAGATCACTCATAAAACTTGTTAAACACTGGGGCACATTCTCCAGTCGTTAATTAACTTCTATATTTGTGACAGGGGAAAAACACCTGTTAAGTATACAAAAACAACTAAGACAAATAAAAAAAGGTCCCTTAAACAGTCTTGAGTTGTTTGGTCATTTTGTAACCAAGAGAAAATAGGAGTAATTAAAAGAATGGAGGAAACTTTGTTTCTAAAATTATCTACTGTAGACTGTTTAGAACAAAAGAATGAGCACTAAATCCTATCTGGAATCAGTCAAGCAAAGTATCATCCTAGATATGCCAGAGTCATACACAACGCTGTAATATCCCACACAAAACACCATCTCACCTGCAGTTAGTAGAACTACTGATGGAGAATGTTGTACAAGTCTAAACTCTAAAACAGATGAGGCTAGGAGTATGGGGCTAATTCACTAGCCTTACTCATCTAAGGTCCTGTGTTAGAATTAGGGTGACCAGACATCCCAGTTTGGCCGCGACCACCCCCTTTTTCCAATCTGCAGCCTTGGTTTGCACCCAAAGTGCTCACCAGAAGTCACACTTATACCCTTGAGAGACAGGGTCAACTGCACATACAGACTTATACTGTATGGAATTTGGCACAACCCAGCAGCCACTGCAGTGTATGCATATCACTAACAGTGAGAATTTTTATATAACATTACATAAAGGACAAAAAAAGCTTAACATTACAATTGTATTTGAAGCTATTCCTAACTTGAACGGCAAAAACTGCAGATTGCTCTCATTCATAATGTTAAAACTTTGTAACAACTTTCCCTGCCACAATGAAAACACCATACCAGACCAAGAGCGTTGTACTTTGATTGTGAGCCAAACATGACTAATAGAGTGTCGGGATGTGTCCCAGAGTCCTGAACAAGGCATAAAATAAACATAACCAAAATGAACAAAAAAAAAACAAAAAAAAAACACACTTATTAAAAGGCACCAATATGCTATAAACCACTTCATAACAGCAGAACCTCAGACACTACCATCTTTAAGATTGATACATTAGCACAAAATACTAAATATAGAATGATAATAAAGTTTGTTTTTTGTTGGTAACTGGTTGATAATGGCAATTTCGAGTGAAGAGATTTTAAATCCTGCCTGTGTTTAAAATGTTCTTCCCCATGTAATGCTGGTACTGTTTTGAGTGCTGCTGTGTGAAGCTCATACAGCAGGGTGACAGGTAAAAGAGTACCGAGTAGAAGAGTATCCCCAGGTGCTCCTCAGTTATAACCTTGAACCTCCATTGCACTCTAAACAGCCCCGGTGCTTACTCGCTCCATTGGCTTATCTCATGTTTTGCTAGTAATATATTCAGTTCAAATATTCTAGGGAAAACAGCAAATTGTAAGTAAATATATACCTGTGTTATTTGTTTAGTCAACGCTTTTCCTACTTTTGAGTCATTTCAGGTTTTCCAAATTAAAGTTAAAACATCATAAATTTGTCACAAAAATAAAAATAAAAGAACTTCATACTTTCGTAATTTGACATGGCTTCAGCTTGAAATCCTCCCTTTCAACTCAGACACACCCTCTTAAATACAGATGTCAAGCGCTGCATATGAAAAGTGAGATTTCACAGTATTAGGGGTGAAGCTTTGTATGCAAAACTCAATTTTGTACATCAGTGACAAGGCACAAATCAGGACAAACATGTCTTTTGTATCCCACTCAGGACACCTTGCTTACTAAAATATCTTGGCATCACTGAACAGAAAGATACACAAATAAGGTATGTACAGAGTGAAAACAGAAAAGCACTGCTGTGATACTGAAATAATACAAGCCTTGTACTAGAGGTGCAATCAGCAACCAATTTCCTATTCAAATATCAGACAGTGATAAACAGTAACCGATGCATTGAAAACACTATTACTCAAAAGCAAGAAGCACAAATATTCTTTACAGTGGCCCTCAAATGCAATTCAAAACAGGTAAGTGCATAGTATTATACATTGTGTTATTTCAATAATGGAGCATACCAGTAATAATGACTTTGCTTTGGTGTGGTGTCTCAGGCTTTATAGACTCAGGTCTTAGTACATGTATATGCATTGAGACTTTGTTATTAGAAAGAAAAAAAATGCTGACTAGTCACAAAAGCCTGCAAATACAACATGCATGTTATAGTAATACAATTGTGAGGCAAGGTGGTAAATCAAACAATTCATGTTTCATTGAAGTTCATAATACAATATACAACTTGCTATAAATAAAAACTTGTGCCTACAGCCCGCACAGTGTTATAAAAGTAATTTGAATCGAATACTCCATTCAAAGTAAAAGAAACACAATTCTACACAGTTTTGGACAAAGCCAGCGCAAACCTTGACAATCTACATATTAATTGTAAAAATGTCCTTGAGATGATAAATCAATAAATTGATTAATTGCTGCATCTCTCCCTGTTCTCCTTTGCTCTCTTTGCCTGGAGGACAACCAATAGTTAATTTGCTTGAGACCAATAGCCCTGAAACACACTCCATTAGCCAAGTAGCCACAATTAGCTTTAAAAAGGACCTCATTGTGTGTGCCCTGCCCCTGACCGCCTTCCCCTGTGAGGCAAAACACAATGACAATTACCTTTCTGGTGCAAGGAAACAGTATAATAATAAATCACTACCGAAATGGCTATTCAATGCATCTTAGTGAGGGTAAACAGAAATCTTAATAAGGGAAGGTGGGAGGGATTGGTAAAACATTAATAAGCCTCAGAATAATAAGTTCAGAAAGAAAATGAGAATAACAAACAGCATTAAGAGGAAAGCTGCACGAACATAAAAAAAAAAAAAAAAGCGAATCAAATCGTTTGCACAGATTAAATAAGAAGTCGAAATAGCTACCCACCGGGAAAGGGTTTATTAGCAACTTCAAAAACAAAGCCCCCACTTTCTCCATTATTGTCAGGAGGTCTTTCAACTCCTCCAGAGTGGGCTTTTAACTTTCTCTTCAGAGAGATAGCCAGAGAGAAAGAAATTAGTCTTGGCTTGGTGCTGACTGAGCTGCTTGGAGAGGGCAGGATTCAATGCTATGGACTCTGCCTCAGTTGGGCTCATCCCACGTTTTTAAAGAGGGATTATCCTAAAGAGCAGCACTCTCCTTTGTCGTCCTTCTTGTTACTCACAGAGCCTTTCATCTTGAAAGATCAGGGAAAAACCATGTTCACTTCAACAGTGTAATATGGACAGTGGGAGGCAGATCTTGCTTTTAATTAATATTTAACATGACAGTGTTATATCAAAGGGCCTTTAGAGAGGACATTAGCTGTTGATATTCCATTTCCCTCTCTGTGAAGATGACTATAATGTACTTAAAAAGCCCTTTCTTAGAAACAGAGTATGTTAATGGCAGAAGTATAGAGAAGTTAAGATGCTGGCTCTTTTACAGAAACACAAAAAGAAACTTGAATTCAATAACAAACATTTCAACTTGAAGTCTTCTGTCAATGTTTTCAAAGACATTGAAAAAAACTTCAAGTCAAAACGTTTGTCACTGAATTTAAGTAACTTTTAATATTTGTAAATTCAGCTCTATTGAGTGTTTAATAGTTATGGTTAAGATGCAGACTCATTAACAATTAGCTTAACGTGGGGCGAAATACAGTGACACCACAAAGGTTAGATTTTAACATCCATACTTATACTGCAAATTATTGCAAGGCTCAAACAAAATATAAACAGATAAACCCTAGCTATAGCTGCAGTAAACTACAGTTGTATTAGTCATTACTAATTCAACATTAAACTTGCTATAAATATTCAACTGAGTTTAATTACAGTAATAAACATGTTGTAACACTTATTTTGGTAGCTACTTCAGTCTAAAAAATGTTTAGTTACAAAAATGTACAGTAGGCTTCTTTTTCAGTACTGTTTATTTTAAGTTGAAATCTGGGATGTTCAAATCTCTGTCTCGAAGAACAAGCTGGAAGGTTTTAAAATCAGAAACTTTTTAAAAATGAATTGATGGATGTGAATACATTATTGAGGTTCACTTAGAAGCATTCTAAATACTGTATTTACAGAACAGATATTGGGCTGCAAAATGTGTTCTGAATCCTGCGCTGACATGACTAGAATATGCATTCCGAAAATCAAAGGACAGGTCATCGAACGGGGCTTTAAATATGTGGGGCATATATTCAAACACAAATACACCGTTTAACTTATTTTGGGATGCAATTACACGTGAAGCTAGTGTTGGAAGTTATTTTGGAGCCAGGCTTAACAGTGTATTGATTGGTTCAAAATGGCAAGTGACAATAGTAGAGAGACTAAAAGGAATTAAAAAACAGAAAACCGATGCAGCCACCTTTTATCATTGATAACGGTTTACACGTATGACCATACTTTCAATTTTAACACATGCTGTAGTTTAAAAACAACTACCAGTTATAATGGATACGTGTCCATAAGTTGGATGTTTTGCCTACAAGTCACGTCAAAAATGAAATCTTTACTATCAAAGTTGTTCCACCTATAATGGAATTTGCTCATTTCTAGTCATTTTTACTACTTTATATGAGCAAAACAATATCATCTTTCAATATTTGCCACATCTCGTAATGCTAAGCAAGATACTAAAGTTGTTTAAAGAAAGCGCTTACACTAAAAGATGAATGTGGGCACAGATAGGTTCCTATGCATACAGAAAAACTAAGAATGTGACAACAACCAAGTTTGTTTCTGTGGTAGTGCCATTTAAAGTGAAACAGCTTTGTAAAAATAACATTTTTAGATGTCACTTCTAGGCAAACTTTCCATCTTAAAAGATCCTTATAGTGGGCCCTGATCCTGATACAGCCGCCTGTAATTATTTTGTACTAGATTGTATCAGATGGAAATGATGCCAAATTAAGATTTATACTGTTATACTGTTTACTTTAGATCTGCAGTATAGCAGTATAACAGTATCTGCGGTGTTTTTTTTTTTTTCTTGAAAGGACTGAAACCGGCTTGTATTGTACAGCACCCTACATGATATTCTAAATACATTTACAATTTGTTATACACAAAGTTTTGCTGTATTATTTCTAAAACGATTTTGCTATGGATGGCAGTAGCTAATCACAATGCATTGAACTGTCTGTCAATCAATATACCATTGCAGCAAGTAATCGGATTGGTTGAAAATGATGCAATGTGTAAACAAGGCATAAAGCAATGCAGCTGCACCATGATGTCATTTTAATATTAAGGTGATGTATAATGGCAAGAAGCGCTTCATTAGTTTATTGTGCATGTGTAACGGATCATACTATGGTTAGCCCTGCAACTATCACAAGCACATGTGTGGTTGAGTATAATTAAGTTCTTGGTATTTTAAATGAAAATCTACATTTGTCAACTATTAAATAGATACAGCTGGTTTCACAGACCTGATTAGCACTCAACTTGGACTATATTATGTTACCTTAGGTAAGGTAGCCTAAGAATAGGATCTGTGCTGCCAGCTGTTTTAGTTTTAAAACACTTGTCAGAAACAGAGATCTAGTAAAACCCTATTTTTCTACAGCGACCTGTTTTAGGCAGTGGATTCTTTTAACTGTCTTAACCCTGCTTGGGTTTTCTTTTGGCTATTATAAGACAGGCCCCCCCCCCCCAAGGTAAACAAATGCTTGCTTCACGATTAAACATAATATTTATTTAAGCAGAAAAAAACAGCGTAGCCGCATTCCAAATTGATCGTTTTTCTCTAGCGTTACTCTACAACAAATATTAATAAACATTTAAATGCTTACCTGGACAGTAAAAAGTTAAATGGCAGAATGTTTTGTTTTTTAAGTTCACCTTTTGAAGACATTTAATTTTCAACATCAGGGAATTATCAAACAAAATTAAAAAATAAATAAATAAAAAAAACATAAAAGTAAAAATAACAGCAGGCACGTGAAATGTTCCCTTCTTGTACTGAACAGAGCGATCTTTAGCAGAAATACTTTGACTCTGATGCAGCTGGTGTCTTTTTCATTGAAGACATTTTAAAGAAATCGTGCAGCTCTATGCAGCGTGCTCAAACATTTACTGGAAGCTAGTGTAACAGGTAGTGTGTCAATAGGGCAAATATTTAATGTAATTATTTTTAAGGGCAAAAAAAATTAGATATATTTACACTAGTCTTTCAGAGATTGAAATTTTCATGGAACTACATATTACACAGCAATGGGTACATTTCATGGGACAAAATGCAGCCTTAATTACAGACATCTCCAGACACAATATTAATACAGTGCACAGTGAAAAGAGAGTTTAAGGATCAGGTTTGTACTAGTATACTAGCGAGGGTGATGGTTCTCTTCAAGTACATTCTACATGTACTCTAGTTATAGCTAATATGTGTCCGAGTGCTTTGTGACTGACTAGCACAAACTACAGTCCAGCAGCAAAAAGAATTAATGACATGGCATATCAGCTGCTCAGATAAACCAGGAAACTCCATAAAAGGAGGTAGATTTCATTATTTGCTCACAATTTCTTTTTTTCTAGGTACTGTGTTGATTGTTTTCTGCCCTGGATCCTAAAACTCCCTGGTCTGAAATGGGAGGGTTTGACCTGAATCAAATCACAAGATGAATTATTTCACTCTAAAAACCTCAGCTTCTAACAAAGACACGTCTCCTATCCCTAGCACACTGCTGCTCACATGGGCATTTTCTTTTAATAGAAAAAAAGAACAACATTGTTGCAGATTATGAGACTTTACTCTGAGCTCCGGCAGTTTTTAATCCATCTCTCTGCGGGTTTGGGTTCATGCTTCATTTACCTTATTAACTCAGACGCAGCGTAGCTAAGTGTAATTAAAGCAACTATAGAAAAAGACTAACCCTTCTGTACTGTCATTCCTGGGGCTGAAATTATTTTATAGTACTCTCCTTTTTATAGTTAACACATTAAAAGCCTATTTTGCTATTTACAGCAGAACACACATCATGTACTAACTGCCTAATTTAGTATAATCATACTTAATAAGGATGTGCCTGAGTGGTCCCATGACTTGGCCCATTTACTACAAAATATTTAAGTGTACCCGAATGAACAGTACTCTGTAGTATCATAGACAGCTATTTGTTATTACACATATTGGTGATAAGTGTAACAAAACTAAAATTCTGACCCCTGTTGGTGAGCAGAGGTGAAAAGCTGTACCATGAATGCAGCCTGGTTCTTTTGCATGGTGGTTAAGACGCTCGCATGTGGTGTGTGTGGTCCCAGGTTCATACCTCCTCCTCTGTTTTTTGTTCCTGTTAAAATGTAGTAGTTTTTGTCATTCTCTATGAAGTGGTGCTTAATAAAAATCCTTGCAGTTTTGAGCAGTACTTCTTTCTAGTGCTAACAGTTCCTGACATATGTTCCCTCAAACTTTAGGGGGTCAAAAGTACTGCGCAACCCCCTTAAAGGGTTTGTTAATGCGCCCCTAATCCGCAGATCTCCCACACATCTGGAAATGGTTACCGTTTACTGCCAGCATCTACCTTTTACACGTTTCTATTTCTGCTTCCAGAACATTTATGACCTCACATACTGTCTACCAGACTTGCAGTCATAGCTCGCGGGGTAGCCAGCCAGCCAGCCTCCTGTCTCTTGGTATTTGCTTCTTTTAAGCAGTAAATTCAATTTATTTTTTTTATTTCCATTATTACAATTTCTGTTCCTTTTAAAACTGCAGCTGGTTCTAAATGCAGTCTTCTATCAATGGGCTACCTCAAGTCTTTATTGCCGTACACTGTCTGTAACTGCACTTTACATGGCATAGGGGTCCCACATTACAAATTTTTTTTGTCTATTGAGAGATGCAAAAATACAAATATACAAAACTAACTGTAAATGATTTCTTAAACTTCATTTTTTAATAACTTTATAAATTTGTTAAGAAGGATCAATTTGATAACAAAACATATTTCTGCTTCTCTCTCTCTGTGATACAAAAAAATTATGATCCTGCAAATACTTGCTATAGTAGAAAGTTGAAAATCACATCTTCAAGCTCCATTTAAAACAGTTTCGGGTCAAATGTTACAAAACAAAAATTTATTAACTTGAGTATGAAATATTACTTTTTAAATCGTATACTATTTGTATGTGATCTTGAAAGCTGGTACAGTATATTTCAACTTCTATGATGATCAAAAAAGGTGTTTTTCTTTCAGTTTCTTCTTTCTGTTTTAAAGCAATGGCACTTCTTGCCAAGAACATTCTATATGTTTCTTACAATAAGAGTGCTGCCACAAAGCTGCCATTGGGCCGATTGTTAAAATCTCTGACTTGTACCCGGTTGTCAATCAGCCTATTGTTTCCATCGACTCAGAAGGATACAATAGACCTTTGTCTTTCTACAAGATTAGCTAGTCCCCCTAGTCAGGCTTTAGAAGACTGCTTCCATTTTCTGACGTATAAATTAATCTTTTCAGTCAACCGCAGAAAATGAAAAATCACTTTTCAGTGAAAGGCGCGCACGCCCACCAATGTAGAGATACAGTAGTACGCACATTGAGAATGTCAATGTGGGTTGAAGCATTAGAAAAGCTTTTGCACTCACAAGTTAGGTTAGACATTCTGAAGCTATTGCTGTAAGTCTTTACGAAAGAATAGAATTTTAGAAGGCACAGTGGCTCGAGAATGCTTGAGGCAACTCATCCTTAAGTGCCTCTAAAAACCACAAAATAGGCTTTTGTATGGTAAATAAAAACCCTGCCATTCTCTTTACTCAACAGCTGTTTAAGGCAGGTTATTTTATATAAAATTCCCCATTAATATTAAAATTGGTTAAAATTAGAAGAATGTGTTTCTTAAATTTGAATTGCTGCATGACATTCATAAAAAAGTAGCAGAATTCAGTTCAGTTTTTTTAATTTTATTATAGTGTTTTCAGACGATGAGGACGTGAAAGTCTGTTAAGGTGCTGAGAGTATTGATATAACCCATATACAGATGCTTGCAGTCCTATAAATCTATTAGATATGTCTTTATTATTTAAATACAAATAAAAAAGGAAGAGCTATATTTGTTTTTTTAATTCCTGACCAACCTTAACTTAGCCTAGTCCACTCTTTTCATTGAAAAGAAGGAAAAGGTCAGAGATTGACCCAGAGACCCTCAGCGGACTATAATACAAAACATTAAAACACATTAATATTTAGGCCTATATTAGCACTACATTCAATGTTAATTTTCAATTGTGTATTGTATTTTATTTTTTCATTCACACAATATACAGTTTGCTAACCTTTTTATGAATGACTAAATAGTCCAGCTAAAACTATTTATCAAACTGTTTATCCAGTCTTTGGGAATATCAACTCCAAGTCAATCATATTGTTGAAATGGGGTTTGTTTAAAAGGCATTAGCGTAGTAATCTTCAAAAAATCAGACCAGGTTTTATTTTTTTGTACTTTATTAGTTTATAAACAGGTTAATATATCTGAACAAACTATAAACAGAAAATGAACATTTGTTAGATAGCTGTTGCCCCTTTAAAAAAAAAATGACTGAATTCTTATTTTTAGAGCAAAAATTGAAAACTGAAAAACAAACAAACCAAAAAAATATTGAAAATGAAGGTCATTATGTATTACCCAATAGCCACTATTTTGAAGGTTTCCAGTTAATCAGCATGAGTTATTTTGTATAACCCACTGCTGGTGTAGTGTCTTTAGGGAGAGACCAAATTAAACTACAACCAGCTGCATAATAATTGATCAGTAAAAACACAGTGCTCCTTTGGGGACCTGGCGTGCGGTTAGAGGTGAAAGAGAACACTTCAGAGAGGAACATCTGCGTTCAATTGGAACCTATATTTTGTGACGCATTACTTTCAGAGCTCTTAAACCCCAACTCAATCCACTGCAATGACTTGGCATCTCAACCCATTGAAGTGAATGGAAAGGCACAGACCGAATGCGAACTACAAACTGTACAGTTCTAAGATGAAAGTCTTACCATTCAACTAAACAGCAGGCTCTGTAATTGAGCGGTAAGTACATGTCTTAACTGATGTCAGTATTATTAACTCATTAGTCAATAGGAGGAGTTTCATTACATCATGATACAGCATTCCTATAGCTAGTGAATTTTGAGTTCAGGAAAGGAAATGTTAAAGGCATTTGCTGAAATGTAGGTTTACATACAAATTATACTCAAATATATAAAAACAGTCCCAGCTTTTCAGACTGATATTGGCAATTACAATGAAAATCACACCAATACACTGAGAAAGCTAAATTATCTAGCTAGCTCAGAGTAATGTATTCAAATCCAGTCTGAAGAGGGCTTAATGAATGTGGTCTTCTACTATAAATTAACAGAAAATTACGTAGAAGATATAAAATATCCACAATGGAACTTCCTTGGCAGCCAGCGCAGAGAAAAAGTCAGTTGCAGTGAAACATGCTGCTGACCAAACAGAATGCACGCAGTAACATGGTGAGATTTACATAGAAAACAATCCCTGGCTTATTCATCTTCCATCTAAAATATGCTAATTAGTAGAGAATTCCAGGCGAATCACCAACTCACTATGAATCTTTTTAACTTATGAAAACAATCTACTTCACAATAAATAGTAAGTATTGAAAGCTACGATGCCAACCTTCTTTGAGAAGGGCTTAGTCCTCAGTCAGAAACAATCAGTTCACTTAGTCAGTCATCCTTTTGCAGCACACGTAAGGCTTAATTATAATTCTGTTGAAACAAGGGTTTTAAAAGGTCCACCTCGTGATTAGCTTGGGTACTCTCAGCTTCATATTATTTACCAGTACTTCTCATTCATGCTGGCCTGAAATTTCAGTCCCTCTCAGAAGACAAACTGAATGATGCACCTGTAGCACAGATTGAGCTTGTTGGAGTTATCCAGCCAACAAATTGTCGAGGACTCCAATAGTGGTGGAGGTGGGTGCTTATTGTCTAACTCATTTTAAACTAAAGGTTCTAGCAACTCAAAAATAAATACACATTGCATATGCACGTTATTAGGACATGTACCGACTATCATGTTGGCCCAGCCTTTACCCAGATCACAGCCTTGACAGAAGGCACAGACCCCATAAGGTGTTGGAAGGTGTCCATACAATCATTTATATTTTACCCAATTGGTGCACAGATGTAGGCAGGGGATCATGATGACAAAGAAGGCATAAAAAATGCTCAATTGTCTGAGATCTGGGGATTGTGGGTGCCAGGAAAGATGCCTTTAGTCTCTGTCATGCTTCTTAAGTAGGGTGGTCAAATGTAATTTTAGATTTTATCAAAAAAAGATTTTTTTAAACATATCTGAAATGAAAACATACTAAAACACCTTTTTACGCACTTATTTATTTATCTGGTTTTTTTATGCCTCTGCCAACTTTGAGCTTTTGTAATCTAATTTTGCAAAATATTTGTACAAAATGAATAACACATTAAGAAAGAATGCTACTCTAAGCCCAACGGCCGCTTTATACTGAAGGATTGATGTTTTATGTGGACAAGCCAGTCTCTTGAAAACCGCACATCTCACTATGGGCAGAAGGTGGCAAGGGCATGGCATCAAGTTGATCTCCACAGCAAAGCTGCACTGCTGCCATTGTCTCGGAGAGCAGAGAATGAGTTAAACTTGACTTGACAAACCTGAATGCGTGTCACTTAATCAACCCACATATTTTCCAAACCCCACCTGATAGGATAATAATTCAAAGAGGTATGCCTTTCAGACACTTAGCATTAACCAGTTATGTATATTTTGAGAGACAGGCATTTGTTATTGTTTTCGAAATACCGGGCCAAAAGATTTTAACTATTTTTTTGCTCGACTGTCAGAATAACTCAAACAGGGATTCGGAAAGATTAGAGGGTATTGTGTTTATTTTAAAGCAGTTTGTATGTGTAATATAGTGAAGTCGTGGGGTTTTGTCAAAAATAGGTCAACCGCAACCAAAACTCAGGCCGCCAACGACATGGCGACACGGCTAAGTCTGGAAATTCAATGACCGTTTGCACTAAAAACAAACTGTTACAATAAAATTCACTAAGAAATATACGATTTTTTATTCTTTTTGTGCCAAATCTAATCTAGATGAATTGTTCAAACAAAAGAATTATATTTTGTGAGATTTGTATAATATTTTGGGACGGGTTTCATTGTCTTCTGTGATTATGTTGTTGCTTTAGAGCTCTGTAAACATAAAACTACTCAAACATATTTAAATATTGTAAGACAAACTTGTAGTGGATAAAAAAGTTGTATTAAAAATATATATTTATTTAGCAGTTGATGATTACTGAGATAATCTTACATTGATTTCAAAACTGCTACATTCATGATTCGCATACACTGTCTTCATCGTTGATAACGTGATGACGCCCTGTTCCGCCCATTTTACCTCAAGCCACCCGAGTACGTTAGACAGGTACTTTATCATCAGCATTGTTTGCTCCTGAAGTAAATTACGGAATTTTTTTGGCATTCTGGTGTAATCAAGGGACCCGGAAAATATCAGGAAAACAAGCCCTACAACAGTGCAATGGCACATGCCATCGAGTATATTTAATGTCCTAATAGAGATACCAGTCAGTATATGAATACATATGCAAGCCTTGTTCTAATTGTGACAAGCACACACTTGACACTAATGCCCCTTTCACACAGGCACACCCGAGCTGAGCCGGTGCCGAGCCCAGCCAACCTGGTATGGCTCTGGTACCTCGAGTACCTTTTACACTGAGCCGAGCCGACTGAATGACGTCACGTGTCATGAACGTGCCGGATCGCAGAGAATAGAGGAGGCATATTGCAAAAAAGGCAATGTGTTTTTTTTACCTCATGCCTTGTCGTTCAAATATTTGCATGCAGTATGAACTTTCTAGCCTAAAATTATTAATAATGAAAATAAAAAATAACCATGAAGTCATGCTTGAATATTTTGATTATTATAGCTATATAACAGAAGGGCCCAAGTTAAATCAAAATGGACTCGCTCGTCAAATAATTACAAACTGTTAATGTATGGCAATTTACATTTAGAGAAATTGACAAAAAAATACAAATCTGTAATACTTTAGTTTTACTGCTGTTAATCTGTGAAAAGACGACTTCAATGACAGCATACACTGAGAAAGAAACAAACATATAAAATAAAGGCAAAAGCAATAAGGTTACAGATGCAACAGTCAAGATGCACCAGCGTCATGACGAAAGTCAATAACTCCGCCCACGGCCTGCTTCGTCCCCGAGCCAGATTTAGATATGTTACGGGCTGGAGTTTCACGGTACGGGTCGGTTGGGTCGGGTATATTGCCAGTGTAAAAGCACCTGAGCCGTGAGGGTCCCAGGCCCTCACGGGGTCAGGTTTGCCGTGTAAAAAAGGCATAAAATCACTTACTGAATCCTGTATCTCACAAATGTCACACAAAACAAAGCAACGGAAATATTTATAATAATTAAACATGCTTATAGTCCGGGCACCTTTAAATATAATGGTGACAAAATAGGTCTGAGATGTAAATCCCCATCTGAAAGTGATTACTAACTTATGCTGCCATTTTATATATGTCCAACCCCCCCCCCCCCCCCAAAAAAAAATAGTAATAAAATAAAAATAAAACTGCTGGAAGTCAGCAAGATCTCCTCACGGTGTACTCTTTATATTTAATGTTTTTGTTCCATTTTCAGTTTAGGGTTTTATATGTTTTGTTTTTCTTTGTTTTTTTAATTAAAATGGCTTAGAAAAGAGTACAATATATACACAGATGGACAGAACTACGGACAGACCCTCCCTACATCCCAGGAATCCGGTATTAACAATAATAAAAAAAATATTAATACTATACCAAGCTTAATGAAAAAAAAAAAAAGCGGTATTCCAGATATATGAAGAAAATATATTAAATGTGACAGAAGTATGTGTATAAGGGCACACAACCGCCTTCACTAGAGAAATTGCAGCAACTTATTTTGTAGTGTCAGGATATTTCAGGTTTTCAAAATTAACAAAAGAAGTATTGCAGTACAGAATTCCCAGATGTATGTTAATAAATAGCCTTGGTAGTATAACATATACTGTACAACTTTAGGGTGTCCTTTTAAAAAAAGAGAGTGTGATTTTGGATGTGTGATTTTTTAATGTGTGAGTTTTTGTGAATTACAGTAATTCAAGTAACTTACAGTAGTATTTCTGCATTTTTTGTAAGCCTTCATTTTACAACTTGCATGATTTACTTTGTACCATATGAAGCTTTTTTGACAGTTATACCATGTATATTTTATACTGGCCCATTCCTAATGCAAACAAAGTATCACAGAAGCACTATTTAAAAATATAAAAGTTTGCATAGATCACCACACGGATATGCTTTACTTGCTAGATGCATACTATAGCAGAAGCCAGTGGTACTGCAGGTATGAGCTATTCATACAGTAACCCTTTGCTTCCGAACATGTAGGCTTCTAGATTAAAGTTACAACTTGTCTGCAGCTAAAACTGCCTTTGTATGTATGTACACTGGAATCAACACTATTAATCTTCCAATTAGTGCAAAGATATCTAAACTATGAAAGAATGTAGTAAACAGTCCAAATGAATGGAATTTTTATAAGAAACTGAAAATTACACCTTGGTAAGCCACAGCTGTGGGTAGAAACGGAGGATCCTTTTTTAATGACTATAGTATTATTTTTTTGACGAAACTGTCTCCCTTTCTATTGGTAGCTCTAGCAAAACTCAAATTGCAGTATATTTTTGGCATGAGGGAATCAAACCATACTTAGCATTTTTCTGGGAACCAGTTAGTTTGTATTGGACGGAAAACAGCTTTGAATCCTTATAAGTTTATTTATACTTTAAAAACATTAGAAACAAGCTTAGATTAAAACCATACCACCTTAATTAAAGACCTTACAAATATAATGTATTCCTAGCTTTTTTCTTAAGCAGAAAAGAAACTTCAGACCAAAATATTTAATTTAATTTAAAGCATATTGTATATCAATTTTTGACCATATATTTTCCTTTAATTATTAAAAAAAACTGTATCCTTTAAAAGTAAAATATTTATTTTGTGAACTCTTTCACATTATTATTTTTTTATTTATTTTTTTGCTTTGTCCCCGCTCTACGTTAAGCCCTGAAGTAAAGCAGAAGAGATAATATGAATGGAGAAGTGAAAAGGCTTTTCAGAGATTCCACTTGCATTGTGGCAGCTTTTCTCCAATCCCCATTTTTATATCTGTTTCAGCTGCAGGCATGAGGTCTAGTTTTTGTTTCTGTATCCTTATGAGTCAACAGGACAGGGCAGAGGTCAGACGAGGTATAAAAAGCTGAGAGAAAGGCAAGCAGGCTAGGAGGGAGAAGAGGGGGGAGGGAAAGGAATTCAGAATTGGCGGGAAACTTCAGAACCACAAAGTAATTAGCATGTCTATGTGTCATCAGCCTGCAGATAATGAAGAGAGAAAAGCAAGGGCTGTACTCTATGCAAGGAGTCTAAATCAGTAAAAGTTAAAAAGGTAAATAAGTAAATGTATACAAATGTTGCTAAAATAAAAACAGAGAGTTTTAAACAAGAATACATTCCAAACCCACTTTAGAAAAAGTTGAGAAGCTTGTATTGAATAAATACCAAAATGTCAGATTTAATTAAAAAAAAAAAAAAAAAAAAAAAAAGTTTTTTGTTAACAATGTCTAGTGATACGAAATTTCTTGTTTTGCGCTGGAGAAAAAAACTGTACTTTAAAACAGAAACAACTATGAAAAGCAAGTAATTCAATATTATTATCTGCGACTGGAATCATGTTTTTAGTACTGTAACAGCAAAGGGTGACCAGACTTCCCAGTTTATGTCTTGACATGGTTCTCAAAATCTTTAAGTATTCCAAATTTTCAGCCACTTCCTATAGTGTGACACACTCTAAATGCTTTTTATCAAAATAACGTAAATCAAGAGTTCTCAAACTTTTTTTTGCTGGGACCCCCTTTGGAAATGTTTCAGGCTGTGCCGACCACCCCACATAACCCCTGCATCACAAGCTCTATGAGCAGCTTCAATATACCTTATTCGGGGTTTGGGTCTTTAAGAGGTAAATACCCATACAGTAATGGTTACATTTCATACTCTGAAAGGAAATGCCAAAACGTAAATGTATTTTTAACAACGATCTACAGAATTATTATTATTATTATTATTATTATTATTATTATTATTATTAAACCGAATAAAAAGGTAGTAATACACATATAACACAATCTAGCAACTTAAACTGATCAGCTGCAAATTTTACACCGAGAGTGTACTGAAATTAGCCAGCTGCTTAAAAAAAAAATAAATAAATACTGAGAGGATGGTTATTTAAATAACCATTAAATAGCCTATATTAAAATGATTTAATTAGTCTTATCAATTATTTAACAATCTATCCCGGTTATGAGCTTTGAAATCTGGCCACCCTCTATTAGCACTATGTACACTATAAATGTGGTCTTTTACCTTCAAATATAGCAACAAAAAATACATAGCGTCTTTTAAATCATTAAAACATAAACCTTCCTGAACCAGACATAAAAGGAGACTAACATGCACTGTTGGATGTATTTGATTTTAAAAACTTGGTCCCTTTAATCATTTGTTTAACGATGGTGGTATTTAGATGAGATCAATAAGACAAAAAAAATCCAAACACACCAACAAACTAAATCTGTATATTTCTTTCTAAATGTACAACAGAATAATATTTAAAAGTTTACAAAGGTTTTGGAAAAAATACACATTCAATTTTATTCACACTCTGATGCAGATGAATGCTTAAGCTAAAACATGTATGTAATGTATTTAGTAGATCATTTTACCTCAAATTTATATTTTGTGTTCCATGAATTGTGACAGTTAGAAAAACATGATTTACTGTAAAATTAGGTTTCCCTTACACTGTACTTTCCAGCACTTCTCTTTACAAACAAGCTGAAACACAGCAGTACCAGTAAACTAACCTGGAATAAAATTCTCAACGACATTTAAAAAAAAAAACACACATCTGCTACATAAAGATATTTAAAACATTTTCATGAATAAACTTGCTTGTAATTTATGAAAAGGTGCTGATACAGTATATGGACTCCCGCATGCACCCAACGTTAACAAGGGCTCAAGTTTGTCAGAATCGAAAACAAGCCTGGCTTTGCCAAAAATACTGAAACGCTACATTAACATAGCTGTGAAAAAACTGTGCCAAGCTAGATAAACAGTTTGCAATCTCATGTCCTGTTTAACGACAGCCCTTCCACTTTAAAAGAAGGGTTGTTTGTGGCGCGAGACAGAAGGAACAAACAAGACAAACTGTCCGCATGGTGACAGGCAGCTTGTTGACTGAAATAAACAATAAATAATTCAAAATAAATGTCAGTCCCAAGAGACAGTACAAGAACAGTAAACACATTTAAACTTGTCTATTAAAACCAGTCAAAGAACCAAAACATTTGGCCTTACTAAGGCGAACAGGTGATGGTGTGTGGATGACGTCAGTCCAGGAAGAGACTGACACCAGTACTGTGGGAAGAAGCGCTGCAGCTGCATGTACTTATTATAAATAACATTTTTATACAAAAACCAAAACACACACACTCAGGGCACGTTGGCCAAAACAAACAGAGAAACAAAACAGTGAACCAAGCAAGTATTAAGCTGAGATAATTCAGCACAAGTAGCAATTGTTTTCTATCTATATTTCCATCACATCTCTTGTTCTTCTTCTTCCCTGAACACCCAACCTCGACTGAGAGGTGCCTGCCTCTTATGCAGCTGTGCCCGAGCTTGATTCTACACATGAATTGATTTGGCAGGGGAGGCAATTAACCCTTCCCTGCCGACCTAAAACAGTGCAAAAATAAAATACATTTAAATCTTAACACAGAAATTCAAATACAAAATCATACAAAATACGCATAGGGGCGGGGTGTACCCGTCACAGGGGCATATAATTATTTGTAACAATTTAATATCCTAGGGTTTAGATTGTTTTCAGTTCTTAGTTGATTTACACCAAATCAAACCATTTTTCTTGATATTATTTAGTTTAGTTTCTTTTAAGCAAACTGTTCTAATTTACTGATCTAGACAGTCTCTGTCTCTACTATATATTGGCTGGCAGTTTACAGCATGTTGTCTTATTAATGTTATTAGAGAGAAATTTAGCACAGCTTTGCAGCACTTGGACCTGCCAGTGGTAGTTTTAATAATGAATACAGAGCTGGTGTTAATACTGAGGTAACTTTACATTGCTGTCAGGAAGAGCAAAAAAAGGGATTGTAAAAAACTGGACTTAAATCGTGAGGTGGTCCTTTTACTAAAGTGAGCTTTAAGGTCCTGTATAATCCAACCTTTACATTCACTGACAGATGAATCCTAAGAATGTTTAGCAAATTGCTGCCTCTTGTGACACAACAATAAAGACTGCCACCAGCAATGCAGTCAACTGCAGTAACACCTACCCTGGTCATTCTGAAGCTGTTTAATTTTTGCTTCACTTTCAGAGGGTTAATAATTGTCTTCTGTGCAGACGTTCTGCATTGTGCAGCTTGAACTAATCTGTTAATTGTCCTAAGGAAAAGCATGCAAGGGTTTTATAATGTGTTGTGGTGTAATTCTAGAAATTGCTCTCAGCTAGTCTGTAAAAAAAATCTGCAATGCAGTAGAGGACCACATTTATATTTTTTTAAAGAAGAGTTTCTTGTAACACTTACAAAATGCTAGCAGTTCCAAAACATTTCAAACATTAGAGAAAGTTCACAAATAAAAACAATCTTTTACTAAAGTCTGAGTTATTCACACTTTTATAAAAGCTTGTTATGATAAAAAAAAATGGTTTGGTATTCATTAAATCTTTATTAACTATACATGTCTTGAAAAGATCAGTGTACTCCCGACTGCTCTAGCAGTATAGGAAGGATAATTAAAACAGCAGTAAATGTGTGCGTGGGTGTGTGTGTGTATATATATATATATATATATATATATATATATATATATATATATATATATATATATATATATATATATAGCATTCTTTTTTTAGTTTGTACTGTATACCAGCTTATTCCTTGGATTTCATTCCTGTGGTACCAAACACCAACTAGCACAGTAAAACATAATCCAAGAATAATAAATAATAATTAAAAAAAAAAAGTTTAAACTTTAATAAGGAACATATCCAACACTCTTAAAAGGAAGCAACAGTAACTAGGCCCAGAAGCAGGACTGCCACCTTCAACCACATTCAAATCTCTACAGCTGAGGGTGTAGGTCAGATACTATATTGTACAAGATGCTGCTGCTCTCTGTGGGTTTTTCTGGAGCTAACTTGCTTACTGTCATTAGTATGAAGCCCCAGTTCTGCTGAGCCTTTTAGATGCCAAATGGTACAAGAACAAAGAGAAGCACCTGTGCAAGGTGCGGCCCCCCGCATCTAAACCCAACAAGCATACCACTTCCAATTCTCAGGTTACCAACACGAAGCAGGCAACTCATTAAAGCAAATTCAAATTTAACATCAAGCTGGGTGTTCAATGAGCTCCTGTTACAAACTAGCAACTGTGTACTTAGCCACTAAAATGTATTTCAATACTGAAACAAAGAGATCACTGTTTCCCCCTTTCAAATGAAGCCTTGGCAAAAGCACACTGCTTGCACATGCCCACATGCGGTATAATCGTAATATTTAGATTCAAAGGCAGATGGTAATGTCTCTGCTGAGAAGAGGAGAGGTCAAGTTATTCCATTGAAAGAGCAGAACAAAGGTAACATTTCTTCAAATCGTGGCGTATGATATCTGCGAATAGTTGTTTTCTTTAGGGGGCTCAGTTTGATAAGGGATCTGCCCTCTGTTGATTTACTCCTACTGACAGCAATGTAAAGTGACCTTCAATATTAATGCCAATCCTGTATTCAGTATTCAAGGTCAGAATCTACAGTCCCATGTCAAACCTATGTTACATTTCATCTCTATAAAAACATCTGGGTGGAGCACGATCATATTTGCAAACTAACCCTAAAAACTGGCTGAAACAGTGAATTATAATAATTTTCATAAAACTAAAATAAATGGCAAAAAAATAATTAGTGTGAGGCGTGGAAACTGAGGTCATAGGTTTGCCTCAGAATTAAAAAAAAAAACAACTCATAACAAGGTACCTAGAAAATACCTTTTTATTGTTTTAGAAGTGTTATTCTATTCTATTGTGACATTAACTTTAATGAAAAACAGTGTGAAATTTGAAATCCATACAAAAATAAAATACATTAGATTTTATAAAATAATATATAAATGACCACTCACAGATCTAATGAATACAGATTTACACCCTAAGTGTACATTTCCACACCTTGTATGTGACCAATACCGACTATCTTCACTCAGTCACTTAAAGACCACATACAGCATCAGGTGACCATAGGAAATTATGCAAAATGAATAAATAAATAAATAAATAAAACCAGCTGATTTTTCTTATTTTTAAGACCTTTGTTTTCCCGGCCAAGTAGTGAGACCTACTTGTGTATGTGTGGGTCTTGGGGTGTCCTGTTCCTTCCTATTTTTACAGCTGACCGAAGCACATGAAGGTCAAGTGACTAACCCACTATCACACAGTGAGCCAGGAGCAGAGTTGGAACATGATTTCACAGCTTTTGTCCTTTGATCTACTGGACCACACTGCCTCATGACTCCTTAGTTAGGCTGATGTAAAAAAAAAAAAACATGTTACAGAAAGAATAATTATATTTATATATATATATATATATATATATATATATATATATATATATATATATATATATATATACACACACACACACACACACACACACACACACACACAGTGCCTTATAAAAGTATTCAGACCCCTGACCAATTCTCTCATATTTCAGTTTTTTATTTTTCTTAAAAATATTTCCCAACATAAAACCAATGTCACCTTACAATAATTGATTTTGAGTTTAAGTGTTTTAAAATAAAATATCGAACAGAACGAAATTTCAATGTACCATTTGTAATTCAGTAATATGAGAGAATTGGTCAGGGGTCTGAATACTTTTGCAAGGCACTATATATATATATATATATATATATATATATATATATATATATATATATATATATATATATATATATACACACAGAGAGAGATAGATAGATAGATAGATAGATAGATAGATAGATAGATAGATAGAGACACAGACACAAACCTCTTACTGGGTAATGGAATAAGATTTATGTGTCTTCACTTTGATCGCATAAATCATGTATTATTATTATTATTATTATTTATTGTTGCCAACAGGATTTTAGTTAATTCAGTATTTTCCAACTGTTTTGTGCTTAGACCTCAGCGGTTAAATCAAAGCTCCAAGCTGACTCGCTGTAATGTTTCAGAATTACTTTGCCTATTAATACAGGTTAAACTCACGTGTGCCATGGTTTTCTTCGCAGAAGCTGCCTATTGGTTAATGGAAAAGTATTTTACTTTGGCATAAAATAAACACCACATTACAGTATCACTACTCCAACCAGAGACCAAACTCAAAGTAGAAAGTTTCATCCCATTTAATTAGCATGCGAGTTTGTGTCCAGTCACAAGGCCTGCTCTACTAACTTGTTATTGTACAAATCTGACTGTGGGCATCGCCACAAGATGAAGTGATTTTTTTTTTTTTTTTTTTTATTTTTCTATTTTATATGTTGCTGTGCATTTTCTTTAACTCAACGTAAAGACAAGCTTGTAGAAAGTTACTGATAAGGACACATTCCTTATCTGGGCATAATATAGAGCAGTTGTGAGTGTCTTGTAATCTTCTGTACCAATGTCTGTGTCTTGTGATCTTGTAGTAATATATCTTATTAGCAGTGTTTGTGTTTGTCAATGCACGGATTGTGAATATGCTTATCTTAGAAAATTCGGACCAAGAGAGAAAAGTTATGAGAGGATAACAAATGGTACAAGAGAACAGTTACAAAAAGAAAAAATGTTGAAGAATGATATTACCACAGGTTAGGTATAGAGAGGCTTATTTGGAGCTCTTTTTATAGACCAGAGGAAGAAGAGAAAACTACAACACTGTCTCCCTGAAATTGGTCATTATTATTTTTTATCACATTGCATGCTGTTCTGCAAGTTTAATAAAGTATTAAACAGATTTATTGTTACACTGAGCAAATCATTCTGATCTAATCCACAAAATAAGAGTCACACCAGTGAGCCAGTGAACAGAGTTGTATTTAAGTACAGCAACATGCATGTTGTCTTCTTCAGATTCAGCTGCTCAGTCACAGTGTACAGCAGCAGCAGTAGCTTCCTGTGTGACATTCAGCAAATAAAGAAGCAACAACGACTTAACACATCATCTAGGGATACCTACTTAGAGCCTAGTAGTAATGACACCTCTACCAATGTGTCAGGAAAATTAGTGACACTTTTGGTTCCTACTGTACTAGATGGTTTATCTTAAAACGCAGTATTTTAAAGGATCGCAATTACTCAGCAACAGCAACATGAATAGGAAACACATAACTTGTACATGCCCAGAATCTTATATTCTCAATAATGTATGCTATGAAATCTTACTGCCAAGTTTTATCACCAGATATATGCCATAATGTATGTGTGACAAACGCATACTTATGACTGCCTCCTTTGCTGGTGATTTCATCCCTGGCAGGTGATAATAAAAGCTCTTTGCCAAGTGACTGCAAATTCAATTCCATATACTATCCACAGAAACATGTCTTTCAATTAGCTGATGTGAAGAAAAAATCTCTCACTTATTCATACATCAAATACAATATGTTGTATATGTACATAGCTTATACAGATTAATTTTTCATTAGTAAATCAAACAAGGATATTGTTTCACTTTTTTTTTTTTTTTTTTAATATAAGTTATAAAAATAGCCACTACAAACAGACTTCGGATGAGCCACGTTTAAAAATAAAAAAGAGGAGCATTATATAACATTAAACAAACTGATGTATTCCCTGAGGTAGAGAGGAATTTGGGAGTGAACCATTCTGGGAAGTGTATTTGGACTTGGTGTACAAAGCAGTATTCACTGTGCGAAACAGCACCTTTGGCTAACAGAAACAGAGTTTGAAAGCTGTGAAAATATAGGTCAGGTGGTTCATTTTCGCTCAAATGAAATGAATCCTTCATAGATGTCCCCAGTGGCTCACCATTTTGGGAGTCTGGCAAGTCATGTGAGTGTAATGGGCAGGGCTGTATGATGCACTGCCTTTACAGAGTCTGCCTCCTGTCGGAGTGCTACAAGCTCTATAACCACAAGTGCAGATGAATCCCATCAGTCTGATGGTGTAAGGGCAAGAGGATCCTGTTTTCTACAAGGCTGTAATCGTAAAGCTTACCTTTTAATTTAGTAAGGTCAACACAATGCTATAAATCACACTTCCTGCAGTTACTGTTATATTGCCTTTTTATACTTGCATTTATTTCCAGATCGCATGACCCTATGGGATACATAAATTAGGGTAGTTTTAATACTTTAGACTCAGAAATATTTGTGTATAGCTGTGACTTCTGATCTATACCATAAACAGTCTCCCCAGCCCATGTTAGAACCTTGCTGCTTGTCAGTAACGATAAAGGCCAATACAGATCGGCACACATGTTTGGCATTGCAACAGGAAAAGCAATGCCTTTGACAGATCGTATCAAACACTTGATGAAATTAATCTCAGCTTGCCACCGCGCTTGATTCCTTTTAAATGGGAACAAAAAATGATGTAATGTTAATAATGGCTTAAAAGAGCAACTTTAAAGTAGATGGCGCTGACAAATGAATGCCAGTAAATCTTACCGAATAGAAATTACTATAAAACTAAAAAAGTCGCACGCATTACAGTAATTTGATTCATTTAATGGTAAGCTTTTTGTAGTAGTCAAATTTACTGATCATTCCTTCTGCCATGTCCCAGCATTCTACTTCAAATAGTCCAATGAAAGAATGAAAATATGCGAGTCAATGAGGAAAAGCTTTGCAGGAATTCCCAGAAGCCTCCAGTTTTGTCTCTGGTCCTTAGCAAACAATTCCTGCTTTTCCAACAACACAGGTGTCTTCAGTCTCTCAGTATTCTTTGATTTGCAGCATTGAAATATCTAGAATGGCTGACTGATAAATGACTGTCATTAAAAAATACTAAAGTAGTCTTTACTATAAAGTATTTGTATATTATATGGGAAAATGTGAAACTTGCAAAATATATATATATATATATATATATATATATATATATATAATATATATATATATATATAGATCATGTCCATCCGTCCGTCACACTGAACTGCCTTGACTTTGCACCAAACCTCTCAAATACTCCTACTGCAGACGTTTCAGATTGCATTTGGTTTTAATCTGATAAACATTTTTATACACATATTTTGTAGCCTTTCAGGTACATTGCTATTATTACATGATTATGAGGTCCCTCTCATGTGCCTGCATTGGTTTAATGAGGAAACTGCATTCTACACGAGTTCCTGCTCAGCTGCTTTTAGGACAAGTAGAAATATCACTCTGAGCTGCATCCATTCAGAAACACATACAAAGTGAACAGCTGGAACTAAATGACAGCACTTGGCACCTTCATACAATGAAGCAATACAGCAGCTGAAGAGCTTACTCCTAGCTGCTAATTAGCTCTTTAGACCCGAGGAGTGGGGTGGCTAAAGGACTGGGTGGTCCGAGCAAAAGGCAGGACACTGCACACTTCTGCCTTTGTTCTTCTGACCAAAACCCTGGGTGTCCAGTGGTTGAGACCACATCACTGTAATTCAAGTACTCAACTAGCGCATGATAAATAAATTATGTGGGTTATAAATGTTAATATATTGTAAAACGATCCTCACACTCACGGAGTTCGTTGCCCCTTTAAGACCAGACCCAGGACACAGAATGGAATTGCTTTAGCGCTGACGCGCACTTTTTAATAAACTCAGAAATGAAAACGAAACAAACACCTAGCTCCCTCTTGGAGCTCTGACTAAACATAGACTGGCTCCTCACTAAACCACAGGACGGCTAAGCCGTTTACCTGTCACACAAAAACTCAAACTCGCGTTCCACACAATACCTTCCTTTTTACAATACCTTTGATACGACTGCTCTCACGTACACACAGTCGGGCTCTTTTCCTCAGCAGCCCAGAACAGACTGGCTGCCTCTCTTAAATACCCTGCACCTGGCTCTAATTTACAACTACCATCAGGTGCAGGGGATTACTAAACAATTAAACAATTACACAATTAAACCCCATAATACCCAAATGTGCATTCTCACAAGGTTTTTAGCAGGGAAGGATTTTAACCCCCTCCCTGGTACCTTACAATATACATAGCAACGGCAAACGATTTGAACGGTGGGTGTATTTAGATTTCCGCCCTTTGGATCATTTGTGTTTTTTTAATACATTTATGAGCATTTATTGTGTTTTTTTTTATATTTAATATGTGAGCAGCCTTTCATTGTGTAAGAGATGATATATTGTGCAGGTTCTGGCTGCTCAGACTGCGTGGAATGATGCATCTTAAAATGACCCTACACACTACATATGAATTTAATTGAACGGAAATCACAAATTGTTAGCAGTAATTTCTCATACGTGATTCATCATTTAAAAAAGATCAATTTTCTTGGTATTGCTATAGAGAAGACATAGAGCCTGTTATAGCCGTGGCCATCTCAAGATGTTTTGCATGCAAATCAGCTAGGTTTCAGTTTTGATTAAAAAACAGGTAACAGGTTTTTTCACACACCTGTGTTCGGCTATACAAGGATCTGTGAAAGAGAACATCTGGAAAGCTTATGGCTGGACATTCTAGAATGCTCTGGAGAGCACAGTGTATCTGATGGAATTAGTTGGCAGGACCCCTGTGCTCAAGCTTCAAATTAGACAACACCATAAATACAAAGGATACTGTTTAAGTACTTGCTAATGCATGTTTTGTTTGATTTTCTATTGCTATTTCTGCTAAGGTCTTTATGTTTTATGTTTACTATGGCCTTCACCTATGTAGAACATGGCGCCACCTCACTTCCCCACCATGACCTGTGAGGAGTCTGAAGCAATGTTGCATTTGCATGGAAAATAATGATCTAAGCAGAAATTAGAGAAATGAAAACACATGCAATAGTGTATTAAACAGTTAAATGCAAGGGAATGTAGACGATAAAAATATCCCTTTATGTGTGCTTTTGGATATAGTTCCCTACATTTTCTATTTGGATTTCATATGTATGAAATTAAGTCTATAGAAGGTATTGAGGCTGCACTAAAAACACACACACACACACACACACACATTATTACTGCCTTAAATCACCCTGCACCGCAAAAAGACTCATTGAGTAGGTTGAAGTAATCCACTGTATTGGGTTTCTCTTTGTGTATCGTCCGTCTCTTCATTCTCCATGGTGTGTTATCTTTCAGTCCATGTGCACGTCAGTCACAAACTCCTGTCACCAAATATGCTGATCTTCATTACAACAACAAGGCGGCACATGCAAAAATCTTTGAAAAATGTGACTGAATTGAAGCGTAAAACTCTGGGTATTGTCATAGCTGCTGTCCCAGATGTTTTCATTAGCAAGCAAACTAAACCTGGGTGGTAACAGGCAGGGGCTGAGGGACACTCTAAACTGGGATAAGGGCATCTTTTACACAAATTGGACAACCCTTGACCTTTATCCCTGCCGCAGATTTATTTTCCTTGCTCCTATCTCATCTTTGGATGCTGCTGTGTGGCCTTTCACGTCACTGGATGGTTAGAAAAAATCCAAGTTGGACACAAAGTCTAAATCCTACAAGAATTAAACTACAAAGAACAGCGAGGTGTCATGAAGTGTGGGTTTCTGAAACAGTGTAATTGTTAGAACAAATAACCATTAATTTATTAAGCAGCAATAGCACACTTCTAAATCAAACCATTGAAATATACCGTTGATCAAGCAGTTATATTGCTAAACTATTAACTATAGCCATGTAGTTGTATTACAACCCCAGGAGAAACTTGCATCACAACTGAATTAGACACAACGTTTACGCCATGGTTCAGTTTAAACACAGCACATCTTGGTCTCATTACTTAAGTTCCGTACCTGGACTGGATAATCTGTTGCTGAGCTCACAACATCTGTAAAACCGCCCAGATAGAAGGAACTGTAAAGTTTAATATCCAAATGAAATTGCCAAGCAGCATCATCTGGTAACCTTAGGAATGAGTACACTGTGTGTAAATATTCCCTTGGTAACCAGGTGCTGCAAATTGGGATCTTGTACTGCACTTGCAAGCTACAATGAAACCTGTTCTCTGTACGGGGTGACGTCTACACACAGGACCAAATCTACTTTGCAGCATAAGTGATTTATAATATCAAAACTCTCCAAGCAGTATATTGTACCTATTCAAGAGTACTTCGGATACTTAACCCTTCAAACTGAACTTCGTCTAGTGTTACGGTGTGCAACAGTTTGTACAGAACGACTGTAATGCATGCTTTGCCAGGAAGTGAGATTTTCTCAATCACCACAAGGATTACTCTTTCCTTTCCTGAATAATCTGTGTGATTCAAATGACGCTGCACTCAAATAAGAAGCGATACATGCTTAAAAGTACTGCTGTATATACTGAAAAGCATTTAACAAGAGCCCGACATAAATAAACCCATCCGTTATGGACATTTAAAAAAAACAAAAAAAAACGAAAGAATTGTTTGCATTAGCAACAGTGGCTTTGTTTAGACTCCAGTTCTACTGTTGTAACTAACAGTGCTGAGTCAAGTTTAGGGTGGACATGCACTCCTGTAGTTAACTGTTGGTAAGGGTTGTGCCAGAAAACGAACACAAAAAAAAACACAGAGGCTATGCACGAAGGGGTCTTGTGGGTGGCCGTTACCTGCTGTGTGTTAAGTTAAGAACATAAGTTCCTGATAAGGTTTTTCACACACACACAGCTCTAATTCCGTTATCAACAAGTTAATCCACAGAATCATGCAAAATAGTGGTAATACATGAAGTAAAGAACAAACAAGGGAACTGTAGTGAGTCTCGTACTCTGTCTAAGGTCTAGTTTAGGGGTCAGGGTGGCTCACCTGGTAAAGGCACTGTCAGGTGTTGTGTAAGGTGAGTTGCACAGTCAGGGGAGTGCAAGTTTACATCCTGGTTGTGTGAAGTTGTCAGTCTTCGCTCAGGGTTCCACATGGAGCACAGAATTGTTCTCCAACGAGTTAGGAGGGTAGAATATAAGAGTATAACAGGCATTCCATTAATGAGTTCTGTTTAAAACAACCTACTATATTATATTTGTTGTGTGTAGCGTGTAATCTAACAGACACCCAATACACAATGTATTAACTTATTATAAAAATAAGTATTATTAATAAGTATATTTATCTATTATAAAAAACTGTACTTTAGAATTGTGCCGTATGTTATATGCATGGGATGACAGTTAGTAAGGCTACAATTATGTATTTATCTTTATTTTGTTTGGGCACTTTTGATGTATTTTACCTTGTTTTTAATGACCAGTGAAAAATAAAATTATACATTATAGCTTAGTGTGATTACTTTAGCTGTATAGTTCCACACAGTCCTGTTCTGCTGGTTAAAATAAAGGCTCACACACATCTGTCAAAAAACAGTAATCTGGCCAATTTCTGTTCCAAACAATTTAATCTATTTAATTATTTTTCCTTCAGTAGAAACCAACTTCAAAGTATTTTGATAAAGCCATACATCATTATGCAGTTTCTGAGAGGAGAGAGAGAGAGGGATATCTATTTTATTTTTTTTTTTTTTTTTTTTTTTTAAGTCATTTTCCAGGGGGACCAAAAAAACAAACAAAAAACGCTAATTGTTCCCTGTTCAGGGTAGGATGCACATGTCTTTAATAAACTGATCTAATGAAAGTTAAAATGTATCAAAAGCCCTTAACAGGGTTCTAATTGATTTATAATGACAGCTCTGAAAAGCGCTGAGCTGCTGAAGCCACAATTGGATGTAATAAAAATGATTCCAAATGTAATTTGCACGCACAGCAAATAAAGCACTCGGAGTTGTTTTCGACATGTGTTTCTTTGATTGCAAACAGCTGATCCACTACGATAGATTCATATTTTCCAGTTACATTTCCAGCAAAAACAATCTTTTGTTTCTTTGCGTGCGTGTGTGCGTGCGTGCGTGTGCGTGTTAGTGTGTGTGAGTGTGAGTCTTTGTTAGTGTGTGTGTGTGTGTGTGTGTGTGTGTTTAACGGGAAAGAACAATAATTCCATTTGTGGAAGGTTAGAAGTAGAGGTATCTGAAACACTTAAGAATATAATTTACTGAGACGAGGCTAGAACAGCAGTGGGTATGGAATATCAGTTTATCTTAACTATGTATTCTTCTTGAGATTCAATCCTCACATTCTAGTGAAAGTTTAAGTATAATGGCTTCAAAAGGGCTCTCTCTAAGTACAGCTAGATGTGACAATAATTCATTTTAAAACATTTCTAACTGTTCAATTCAATGTTTGTATAAAACAGCAACACAATCTGGTAACTTATTTATTTCACTAGGATTTTTTTTTCTTTTTCCTTTTCATTTGGCAAAAATACAGTACAGTGACAAAATGTTAACCCTAAGCTTGGTGCTACTTAAACTTCCAATTGGTAACAGTCCAATTGAAGAAACAAAAACGATTGTCAAAGAACTTTATTAAGTTTCCTGTACTAGATATTCTCGTGCTCTTAGTTAGGGATACATTATAATGCCTTTTAAAAATAAAAACTGAATCTAGAAAACTGAGAGCAGACGTTTTCTTGATTTTCTGATGTTGTGATGCAAGTGTCAACAGTTCAGAGCTTTTTTTTTTTTTAGTAAATGATTAACTGCACGAAGGCTTGCAATAAGAAATAAAGATGTTCATGTAATCTTCTGGTGTCACAAGTAAACTTAAAAGCAAGAGAGGAACAGCTCTGAAGAATGACATGACCTCCTGGGATGAACAGAGAACATGCCTCTCAGAGACGCATGCTGAAATGTACTTGTAACAGAACAGATGCTTAATTTAGGGCACTTTGCAGCTTGTAAAAATACAAACGCAGATCTATAGACGTGATGGAACGAAGCAGGTTTGTACACCTCTCTATTGGCTCATGCAGTGAAAACGCTGTTGCCATAGCAAGCGGGCCTGACTGGGGCAGCTGCATCTCAGAGGTTAGCACTCCAGGAGAAACCCACCTGCAGAGGTAACAACAACATCCAGGGATCTGGCCCCCCCGGCATGGACAGCAGCCGGCCTCAACACAAACACATGCTGGCCTGTCAGTCAACCCACTAGGGGGCACGTGGCATATCTATTAAGAGAAGGGGAAAAGGGCTTTGACCTTGACTCCCATTGGAAAGCCCAGCTTTCTAATGAGTTCCACCCCCTGATACACTTGTAAACTGAGTTCTTTAAATCTGTTTTTGTCCCATTCAAATGGACATCTCTCTCTCTCTCTCTCTCTCTGGTTCATTTTACTTTCCCCTTTAGGTGAGCAACATGTGATTTATGTTAAAGGGATTTTAACCACTAATTATGACTTTAATCCCATAGTTTTCAGTAATATTGACTAGGTGGGACCTTATCTTTATTTAGCTTTGGTGGAGGGGACTGTTCAATATCCGTAACTTTCTTTTATATAGTTCACTCATCACTTTGAAAGAACTGGTCACATTCTTTCCCTTTGCAGTTTCAAAATACACCCTTACAATAATAGAAATATATGTTTTACATATACTGTAGTACAATGTTTTATTGTATATTCTAGGATACACTTCAAAATAGAACTACCAATCAAAAAGATTTTCAGCACACATGTACCTGATTGTGTGGATAGTGCATCTTAACATGTATTCAAAGAGTAAGTAGCGAGGTTTTGAAAAATATAGTGTTATACATCCCTACATGTTGCTACAACTGTTTAAATAATGTACTTGTATTTTTTTTCTTTTCATTGGTTAACATCCTGACAACTTTTTACACAACTTTAAGTCTGTTTGAAAGCTTTGTTTCAAAACGTCCGCTCTAGTGCACTGGGGTTTGAGATCTGTACTCTAAATCACTGAAGGGAGAGTAATTAAAAAAAAAAAAAAAAAAAAAAAAACACATAACAAGAGCTCTGGCATTTCTCATCATGCATCAGTATTGCTGTGTTACCTGTTTGACAATGTAGGCAAAAGCCTTACACCACCACGTGTAAAACTTTTCTCGAACCTTTGAAAAAAAAGAGCTTTGAAACTTAATGTAAAAAAGTTATCAATTTTAACAATGAAAAGAAAAATGACATAATGTATTTATTATATATATATAATATATAATATATAGTATATATATATATATATATATATATATATATATATATAAGTACCTGACTTGGACTGAAGAGGAGGGCCACAATGGAAAATTATTGCACAGAGAGAAGACTATTGTTACCTATTGGGAGCTATAATGCCCGAAGCCTTGAAAGCAACAATAGTCTTCCCACCGGGGCATTTAATTTTCCACTATAAGTGGAGTCTGCAGTACATATTTAATATATGAGTCAGTCAAAATAATAAGAAGGCAAGGTTGGATAGTAAACATGACTTTATATACTGTAAAGCCATAAATATTTGTGAGCCTTTTTTTATGTGTTTTTCACGTATGAAAAAAAAACGTAAAATATTTTTGGCACAAATATATTAGTTCTGTACATATAATAAAGTAATATACTACTACCAGTTTAACATGTTACAAACTTTTCTGGAGCAAAATAGGTTTTATGGGTGTGATTCGCCAAATATTTTGGTCACTAATATTTATGGATTTACAGCATTTTGTTTAAATATAGTTGATACAACATAAGTACATAACTAAATAAACTTAGCATAAATAACAGAGCATGTTTTTGAAGTTCATACCGCATAGTTCTCAAAGCTTTTTTCTTTCTTTTGTGGTATGTTTTGTAATTCACTTTCTATTAAGTCACAGAATTGCTGTTTTTTCATTCAGCCCTTTTCTCTTGTGTTGTGTTCCTTTGAAAAGGGGTGGAACTGACAGTGTTGTGAACCAATCACATGTCAGAGGGGGTCTATTGCCTGGTGGTGTAAGGATGTAGGGCAATAGTTCAATCTATTTTTGCTCCTATGATGAGGTTTTAATCAATCACAGGCCAGAATTTCCAAGCACTGAATATTGCAGTATCTTTTGTTAAACAATTTAACAAAAGTGTAAGTAGAGTGTGCCTACAGTGTATACCAATTAGTTTACTGAAGCAGGAATTACATACCGCAAAAAAGTGAAAACAGACTCTGCAGTTGCTAGTTAGTTATATACAAGCAAGGAGGGTGGTTATCTCCAAGTACACTCAATGCACCATTAAGATATAGCTGTTCTGTGTCTTGGACTTTCCTATGTAATCAGCTATGTGCTACGCTCAGTTTGACTTTGACATAATGAATCCCCGGCAGGCTGTGAATGGGACCTCCCGTGACCCTTGAATATTAAAAAAAGTACAGCTTGCACAGGATAACAGGAACTCTACTGAAACTAACTTGGGGAGACATTTCACTTTTCAGACAATGTAAAATAAGTGCATGTGTTAGCGTCTGTCTTTTGAAGTGTACTATCCACATCAATAAGGTAACCTTGAGGAGGTTTAAGCCATGGTTTGTGCAGCTGGTAAACTCAACACATCCCCGGTTGTGCAGTGCGCCTGGCAGGGTGATGATTTGAACTAATAGCCTGGGGCAACAGGGTCAACATACAAGGGTCAAAGCCACCACAGCAACTGTTTCCATTGATATTCTATAGTCAAAGCAAATTCCAAGCTAAAACTGTGCAGAAGTATGTTGGCCCAGGGATAAGCAGGTCATAGACCGCAGGTAATGCTTTTTTTCACCACATTTTTACACTGAACTGCTTGCAAATGTAGAACATAACCTATATCTGTACAATTTGTGAGTCTCCTTACGCAGCTGAAGACTGATACAAATAACCAGCACCATGAAGTGGAATTTCCCAACTGATGTTTCAGCTTTTAGCTTTAAAACCACAAAATGAAATGCAGTACAGCCGGAAATATTCACATCACCTGTGCTAGCTTGGTTATGGAGCTCCTTTGAAGCATTTTAATATGTTATTAAAAAATGATAGGCAGCTTGCACGAAAAGCAATCTAGTCTCTTGAATACAGGTATTCCTAACATGCAGTAGACTGTGTTACTTTTTATAAAAGGTGTAAACATTTAATGTATAAGATTGTTGTTCCTAAAACTGTTGATGTAGGTAAGGATATTGGACAATGGTGAGCGAACATCAAGTGGATTAAACAGTCCCAATTTCCCGAGTGGTTCAAGACAATGCTGCAAAAGCTTACAGATGTTGAAGAAGTGACCCCCATCGAGGGCTGTCTCTGGAATAAGAAGAAATGCCTTTGAGATCCAGCTCATCCCTCTCTTTGTTCATGACAACTCGCACACGACAGCATCGTCCCACTGGGGCTCATCTGATCCAATTAATTGAAATCAGCAATTAGCATTGGGAATTGAGAGAGGAAATTACAAAAGGACCATCCTTTTCCCTGTAGGAAGCCCCAGAGTTTAGTTGATACATTAAGCCAATTTGCTTCAAAAAACGAACTGGTTTGTAAAACCAAAAATTCGAAAATGGGTCTCATACTCTCTTGTCCTAAGAGTTGTCTCCACTCATTTTCCAACTGTAACCTCTGTTTCTTGTAACTGTGTTGTCCTGTCTGGCTAGGGTTAACTTTATCAACTACTTACAGGATTTAAAAAACATCAATCAAGTCTCCCATAATCTACCTTTGTTCTAAGTTAAGTGTTTTCAGTTTCTTCATCTTCATAGCTCAATTGTAGTTTCACTGTGGTTTTGCAGGTAAATCAACCAGCTGAATTGTGTAATACTACGTCTCAGGTCACCAAACAACTTTGGTTGTCCCTGTCTAGCCCCATGTGGTTATTTGTGCACATCACTGAGCCTCCACCAAATCAGGCAAAATTGCCTTAAGAGAGGCCCAGGACTGAATGTCAGACAGGAGGTTTAGGGCCAGGATTGAGGTGAGCTTGCTTACAGGGCAGTTAGCTGTGCTGCTGTGGTAGCTGCACCGTAAAAAAAAAGAAAAAAAGTTATTTTCAATTAAAAAAACAAGTATTTTTGCCAGTCTAAACACTTTGTTACTGTTTTTCAAAAATAAATTAACGTCTACATGGCTAATAGGTACATATGACCTTTCAGAAATATAAAAATAAATTGCGTTAACATAAAAAAAAAAACAGAAGTTTCCATTGCAAGACAGGAAACCCAATCTTTCCAATAACAAATAAACTGTGTGCATCCAGAAATGTGTCTACACCCACGCACATTACAGCAACAGAGAAAGTTCTCACGAAAGATCAAGCTCCGCTGAAAATACTGAAGAAAAGTTTTTTTTTTTATTAAGAATGTGGTCGTGGTAATATCTCTAACTGTGGGGACCCAAACACTGCATCACCTTCCGTGTTCCTGTGATTTTTAACTTGAATCTAAAATGAACTGCATAATGCACTATACAAATGGAGGTTCAATCAGCAACCAGTGTCCAATTCTAATATCAGAAAGGTAGTATATCAGTGCGTAAGCATGGGTTACTGGATTGCCAGCTACGTGCGCCTCCAAATAGGACACCAGTGCAATGTTTAACTGAGCCTCCTGGAGCCACTGTGAGCGCTATTGTTTTTATGAAAGAACTTTTTAAAAAAGTATATATATATATATATATATATATATATATATATATATATATATATATATATATATATACATTACACATTTCCAGGAGTTTACACAAATGTAAAGAGTGGGAAATAATCACTTACAGCAGTTTGAAAGAAATGCATTCAGTTGTTTTGCAGATACTTAAACCACAAGCAAACATTACCAGTTGCCAGGCACACACTTTGTACAGGAGGTCAAGAATATCCTCCAGAGGTGTATATTATGCCTGCACTGTTTAAAGTTAGTGGAACAAATAGTCCCAGAGATTTAGACTAGTCACTGTGCGACGGCAGCGATGAAAACAGAAACTCCGAGGATGCTTAATAACTGTCAGTCACCGACACAGAAGAGAGGGTGCGAATTCCTTGTGTCAGTCCCTGAACTGGTTTCTATTTTAAGTTCAGAGACCTAGTCTGAAGAACAGTCTATATAAAGTAAGAACATTTGTGTTCCAGTTATAAATTGTTTAGCAAATGAGAACACCCAGTTGGCTGTACATCAAGAAGCAATGGGCATTAAAGCCAAGGCCATAGAGAATACAAGATATTGAGTTACGGTTGGATATGGTACAAAATAGCAACTTGGAAAGCACTGTAATGCAGCATAAAGTATATTAGAAGTGTTTGGTACTGTGGGAATGGGACTGTCATTAAGCATGCTTTGTCAATTTGTCATTCATGCTGAGAATGTAGGACAAGGACAGAAAATAAACACCATATGCTAGATGAGCCAGTCTCTTAATAGAAGTAAGAGCTAGAGCTATCTGGGGAACACCCGCTTTGGACCTTGCAGGCAATACACAGTTCTAGATGGTGCTGACACTTACTAATATAGATACACCTTGGCTTATCTAGCCTATGTTACATGTTTATGTTACATGGCTAGGTTACAGTATATTCTGCCTAATAGAGAAGTGATTTTAGCAGAGGCAGAGACAGGCACAAATTATCTGGTGTTGGTTTGGGCACTGTGTAGTAATTTTCCAGACACTACTGTGCATAAGATTAGTCATCTAAGTCAAGCATTTGACTTCACACTAAATTCTTAAACCAAACCTTTGTATAGTGATGTCAGATTGTCTGTCTGTCTATATGCAAATATGCACCTTTGTCTATCTGTGTCCAGGTCTTCTAGTAGGAAGGGTCTGGGTGATTAAATGGAGTGCTAGGGGCTTGTCAGGGTACTGAGGGCAAAGCCGACTCCTGGTTTACCTTCAACACAAGCCAATGGCCTGGGGAAGTGCTGAAAGACTTTCCCTGGGTCACAATGTTACACTGGGCTGCTTTTTCTTGGCTATCCTTCATAAACAATGTTCACTGACATTACCATTCATATTATTGCATGTCATTTTTACCATATCCACACACTGCCTAATTAATGTGCAAACACTGAAACCATGTGATTGCAGGGCTTGAAACTCACACTCACCCTGCACCTAGCCCTGTGTTTCACAGCTTCCCTTGTTTAGGTAGATTACTGAAGTGACCAAGTGCCAGGAGATTGAACAATAAGGCCCCTGAAAAACTATGAAAGGATGTATTGAACAGATACCAACGAGTTGTGCTTCGAGTGTAAAACAATACATAGAGGACACAGTATCTTGAAAAAGAAATATTGACTGAGTAAATAAAATCAATACACAAATCAGTTCATGTATAAATCAAATTAGTAAATAAACAAATACATAAATCAATCAATCAATCAATAAATAAATAAATAAAGCAAGCCATATATTGAAGCAGTTAACATATACATGTGTATTTGGAATGGACTTATTTAAGAGACCATGGCAAGTCGTTTTTCCTGAACTTCCTAAGAAGTCGACCAGGAAGGCTTATCTTAGAAATAGACCCATTTCTGCTCACTATATTATAAGCAACTTAAAACTGTTAAAATAACTTATTCTTAAATAGAATAAACAATTGATTTGGATAAACAAATTGTTATTCAAAATGTGTTTTTGATAACAGGGATGGAAATAAGAATCATATTGCATAGCAGTTTTACCCATTCCAGGTTTTAATAACAGCGTGATTAGTCACAGTGTGTAACAAGCTCGGGTGTGTTTTACTAAATCAAATCGTTTTGAAAATTGGTGTTAGACTGTTTTGAAAGTTGAGCTCCAGAGAGCCTACTGGTGCTTACTTATCAAACCCCGCCCTAATTAAGTCACCCTCACAACTTCCCACATGACACAAACCACCTGTGCATGTGGATGAGTATAGATGGGTGATGTAATAGTCCAGAGTACTGATACTTTTGACCACATTGCTGACGAAGTATACAAGCATGAAACACATATTAACGATATAAATATTCAGTTTCTTGAGCTGTGAAAAAACCCTTTCTACAAAGAGGAAGCTCAGGACATTGCCACCTGTGTCATTCAAGGAATTAGAGAAACAACAAAACAGAAACTAAAGCTTAAAGGGAGAAGCCTGACCCACTACTGCTGGAAAGTGTATATGTTGATACTCTTAAAGCCTTTTTCATGAGACAAATCTGAGCTGTTACATAAATGGCACTTTGAGACAGTGCGAGTGGTCTAACCATATATTAAAAGGTAATGAGCCCCATACATTTAAAAAGGTTCCTACATCATAAGCCACTGTGAAGATATTGCATTTATTCTAGAAGGTTCTTGTAATACATTATTATTGAACAAAAACACTAGAAATGTAAACAATAGAGATGTACCACTGTACCCAAAGTCCAATTTTAGAAGAACCAAGTTTCCACTAATGCATCATCCTGCTACTTATCAGATGTACCACAATTTACACAGGAAATCGCATAGCAGATCTTAGTCATGGAAGTGGGTTGCAAGGCTGCTAAGACCAACCCAAACCACAGCAACCAGCACACCATCATGTCCTGTGTTCTTGGTTAAGGCCAACGGGAGGGGGGGGGGGGGGGGGGGGGACCAATGTTCCTTTTCCCAGGTTTAATAATTGATAAATGAAAAGGCAGAAAACAGCAGACAGGTTTCTCAGAAATTAAAGCTGAAAGTAAGCCGAAGCCAGAGTTGCCTGTGCCACAGCTAGAGCTGCCTGAGCTGGAACCAGAGTTGCTGCCGACAGAATCAGAGTTGCTGCTGCCAGAGAAGTACCAGTAGACTGAAGCACCTGTCCACAGATCTCGTATGTGTGAGTATTGTGGAGAACAGACCCACCTCCGGAGAGAGTACCCAGATGTCCCATCATAGTGCAGTCTCAGTGAAGAGTTTGGACAGGGGTGGCAAGAATGCCCATACCGAGAGCCAAAGGGTTAGGGGCTGCCTGTCCAAGAGCTATAGAAGGAGGAACTGCCTGCCCAAGAGCAGGAAGGAGAAGCACCGCTGTCTCCAGTGGAAAAGGGAAAAGCCCCGCTGTCTCCAGTTACAGAGGCAGAAGCACTGCTGTCTCCAAAACCAGAAGGACAAGCACTGCTGTCTCCAGTCAAAATGGGAGAAGTGTTGCCGCCTCTAGAGTACAAAGAAAATGAGACGATGGCTACAGAGAAGGGGAAGGAGGTGCTCCATCCGAGCCCCAGCCGCCACCCCTGCGCACCAATCTGGCGCTGGTAGGTTAGGTCCCTTACCCCATGCTCCTAAACATCATGCCGTTGTGTCTGGACATCGCATTGTTTGGGGCTAATTTCCAGGTCGCCTATTTCGCTCCCTCTGATGCCCCAGAGATTACTGCTCTGTCACCAGACGTTGCTGGTGTTCCCCTCTCCTGCTTTGTTCCCGTTGGTGGATCAGAGGTCACTGTGCCAGCTCCAAAGCTTACATTTCTGCCTGCTGTCGCATCCGCCCAGTCACCGGCTTGTGTTCCAGTCACTCCAGCCACCCTGTTTGGGTCCCCTCTCGCCGGTTCTTGGTCTCTTCCTGGACGTGCCGGAAGGTGGACAACCTGCTCTCCATCCCCGCACACAAGTGGCTCAAAGAATGGACAATTTGGGACTTGTAGAGAACTGGTTGGGTTTTAAAGGAAGGGGTGTGTGCTACACACAAGGGGGAGGATGTGTGACAGAGTAGGGGGAGGAAAGATGTAGTCCAAGGGTTGATGCGGGATTACATCCCCCAGAATATTATGGGGTTGGAATTAGAGCCAGGAGGGGAAACACTTGGCTCTAAAAGAATGAGGAACACCTGCCTATAGTTAAGCAAACTGTGTTTAAAAAGGTCTGTGGTAAGGCATTGTATTGTACAGTATTGTACAGTATTGTTTTTATAACCTTGCTTCTAAAACATCTAAATTATAAAGCACTATAATTTTATGAGTCGCCTGCAAATGGCAATAATTTGAAATGTTGAATAAATGGTGTTACATAACCCTCTCGTACTGTATGCTTATTTTTGTATTTTGGTTATGTCGCAAATGGGATCGTCACTGCTGAAGTCTTGTGAATGTATGGTCCAGCTTTTGGACTTGTTTCCATGCAAAGTATTACTTATGTTCAACTTCCGCTGCTTTTTAGAGTGAGAAGGCACTTTACCCACCCTTTTATTAAGTTGTACCGTGTTTTGGCCACACATTTCCTATAGCGTAAGGAATATGGTGATATGTCACATTCTTACAACAATTTAAACCACGGCACTGTTTTTAAACCTGGTAATTACGTGTGTTTTTTTTTTTGTTTTTTTTTAATGTCCAGACAGACAGGCAGCAGTGACTCAAACTGAAAGAACAGCTGCCTATGTGATGCTATCCTCTTCCTTCTGATATTTCTACCAGCAAAAACATGTTCACCGCAATGCAGGAGGGCATTAATGCAAGTCAAGCCTGCAGCTGGTGTGGGACTGCAGAAACTGTTTTTATCAACGTCATAGCACTCTATCAAAGTTCTGAACCACACCAAAGAGAAGTAAAAATACGACATGTCTTTAAACAGCTTTTATGTTGCCCTTTGTGATAAGGTAAAGGCAGTGCTGATGAGGTCTTCAACGGTTCGCAAAGACCAAGAACAACATGAACAGTTCAGATGCTTAACTGATGAGAAAAAAAGGAAAAAGTACAGTCTAACACGGTATGATGAAAGAACATTACAGATTACCATCATTTCTGATCATCTTTAATTTCTGTTTTTCATTATGGTAACAATTTACAATCTAGGGAGGAAATTCAAATTTAAAATCACTTCTGAAGTTAAAATATGATTTCCAATTGAATTTTTATTTTGTTATCAGAAATAGAGGTCATTAGTGTTGATTTATAAAAGTAAATGTTTATTTATTTATTTTGCACTATTCCTTTACAATGCTTATCTATGCTTTATTACACTCTGCTACGCTTTTATTATGGTAGGTTCATGATCAATGCTATACCTTTGAAGTTTCTGAGGTGCTGTGTTTACTATGCGAGAGAACAAAACTTTACACTATGGTAAGTAAGGTACTATAATTGAACACCTTAACACACAGAAGTTCAGTTCAGTCCACTGACCTACAAGGCTTTCCTTTGTAAATATGTATTCCAGTCCTTATTCACATGGACTATGGACTCCCACACAAAAGATACAGACAAAGTTGGTTTATCTTTCATTTTTAAAACAGAGGTTATCATCAAAGCTTGGTAACTTCTTCTAAGTACATCTTTAAATCTATAACTTTTTTTTCTTAATTTTAAGTCTGTATCACAGTGCTTTTGTCTGACCCCAGATCACCTAAGCACAGCAGCCTGCAATTGAGAGTCCATATCCAGTCATAGGATGTATTTATTAAATGCACTTATATGTATTATTCTATCAGAAACAGAGCTTTGCAAAGATCAAATAACCAACTGAGGTCATTTACTGGATGCTAAAAGACTAGTGAACTGAATAATGCAACGTCACAGGCAGGATCTTACGGACCATTTAGAATTATCAGTGCACAGCAATTGCCATCAACACAAAAGTACCGGTCAACATGTAACAAGAAAGATGTTTGTTAAAACATGTCATAGAATGTTCTTTTAGTTTTACCACATAACCCAAAACCCATCTAACAACCGACTTGAAAAGATTCAGAGACATTTTTTTTTTTTTTTTTTAAACGTACATGAAAGTGAAATACATATTATTCTTCTTCCAATATCAATGTTAACTCTTTTACAGAATTATATTATTGTTCTTTTAACCCTCTGCTGCCGACGCGCTCTAATTTCGTAACTTTTGTTACGCTGACGAAACGTGATATATCTCAGCCGTCCAATCAATTATCTTGTTTTCTTTCAATGGGACATAGCCATGGATATGGTGAATATCCCCATGTATGGTTTAGGGTTGCGGTAGGTGTGGCTTTTTTTATTTATGTTTCATTTTTGACTCCGCCATTTTCTGGCTCCAATGGAAAGCTGTATTCACACTGACCTGTTTGAAACGTCTATATCTCCTGTTCTACAAGCCCAAAAGTGGTGATCTGTGTGTATGCGTGCAGCTGCAGGGCATATCAGATGCCTACTGAGGCAAACAATTACTAATTACTGAAAATACATCTATGAAAGCCCTCTTATAAATGTATTACTTGTATTTGTAATTATATATATTTTTATTTTATTTTGTGTCCTGTTTTGAAAATGTTTCTCTGGATGGATGCGAAAGTAAATATGACATCAGTCTTATCTCTAGCTAGCTAACTTAGTATATTTGCTGTGCCAGTGTTCTTTTTAAAAAAAAAAACCTATACAGTACTCGCAAGTTTCTTCTTTAAAAAAAAAAATTAAAAAAAACCCCACTCAAACATACTCAACATCTTGTGTAGCATACATATTGAGACCTTTACACATAAATAATTAACTTTAATCACAAATGGGATTATATTATATTTCTAGGTTTCTTCAGTTTCACTTTCAGTTCTACATCCTCCATTTCGGCTCTTATGCACATCTTTTTTTTTTTACATTACAAAACCTTATGTAGCTCTGCAACTGTACAAGCAATTTCAATTCTGATTAAATTTTTAAATTATATACTCTAACTTTTTTTTCTTAATCGTTTGGAAAAATATGAAAATTAGCACATTTGTGAAATATTATTATTAATGTCATATTTCAATATTTTTTGGAGGTGTTTCTTATACACTCCACAACAAAACAGATAATAATACTAGAAAGGTCTACTCAATACCTTTCTGTTGATCTATTGGGTTTTAATTTGTGATTTATAGTTATTAAACTACAAGCGTTAAAATAAAATGCGTTGGATACATGCGCAATTTATAGTCATTCCTTGTAGGCGGCATAGGGTTAAGGAAAAATGACATTGTGGGCTCTTATGATTTCATCCATTTACTTTTTACCCTAAACATGTGTTGGTATCGGTTTAGCATCTGCTGAACAGAAGCAACGTTTAATGTTTGGAATGTTTAATGTTCTGTGCCTCTAATATCAATGTGTTTCTCTCTGCCAGGATGCAACTGCAGCTCAGCAAAAGCACCAAAACAGGCTCTATTCCTTCTCATAAATTCTGCAAAAAAGCTTTGTCGGTTTGTTGCTGCTGCTGTTGTTGTTGCACGTCTGTCTTGAGGCCTGGAAACCCCATCTGAAAATGTTCTGTGAGATAAGGACATGCTTTCTACTCTGGGAGCTTTCATGTGGCCTGTGGGCTCTGTGCTGCTAACAAGTCCAGGAAGAAAGTTCAAAACAATGCAGGACGCTTGCTCTCTCCCATCAAAAGCATCAGCTGCGTCCCTGCTGATAGCAAGAAAGACCACAAACGCTGTGTCAGGGGAAAAATAAAGCACTGGTCCTTAGAACAATTCAAGCAACAGAAAATTCAATCATTTTCCACTTTTCCTATTATTAAACAGTAAAGGATAGTGAAAATATATGCACAAGGATACAACTGAGGAATATGGCAAATCAAGGTAAAGCCAAGATAGACTATTGCAGCTGCACAGTGTTCATGGGGAATTGAAATATTATGTGCAAACCAACTTTGCTAAACTTTTATAAGGGGAGTATGCACCCATTTCATTTGCGTGTTAAAAGGAAGCAGCAGTTTAATTCAGCTGTGTGTGTGTGTGTGTGTGTGTGTGTGCGTGCGTGTTAGGGCTTTGCTACATGAAGTTCAGCGAGTTGATTTTTAGGTTGCATTAAGTTATTTCTGTCCATGCTGTCTCTCTAAAAAACATGTTAATCAAAGTGTAGGCTGCTATGTTTTTACTTACTATTCTTTTTCTTGGTGTTCACCGTGACAAACAAAAATAGGAGGATTTTTTTTTTTTTTTCGAGTTTGCTAATGCAGTCTGTGTGAGGTTCATTTTATTCGCACAAAACACCACTTTAAAAGTCTTACTATTAGTGTGAGGAAGTGGCCTAATACCAGAGATGTGCAGTCTCTTAATTACAAATAATGAGTATGTGGGAGATGGGGACAAAACGACTTAACCTGCGATTCAAAGACAAACTAAAATATCCACCAGATTAAAAAACACATATTTTACCAGGATCTGAACAGGGGGGAAACCTCCCTGAATATTCAAGGGTTTCATTCAGCTTACCAGTACACAGATACATTCATATTTATTTGATTTATTTTGTTAGAAAATTGTTGTCTTTAACAAGTTAAAGAATGTTCTTATTGCCTAAGGATGATGACAGAGGCGAAAATGTAAGTTAATAAAAGCATGACAATCATAAAAAAGACTAAATATATGAAGCACGGAACCTAAGAAGCTAAGCCTGGAGTGGTAAATCAATGAAATGTCTTTGTGACAGCCATTCATCACTTCAATGTCTTCCAGATAAAATAAACTTAGCCCAAACCTTTGTCCGGTTTATTTTAGTATTTCTAAATTGTGCACTATTGAGTGTTAAATAGTTATGGATGAAATGTTTTGCCTCCCTTAAGCACTATAACTAATTTACCGTTCTTACAGATTTCCTTTGTTCATACAGTGCATGCTGTCAGTAAAATAACAGTGCACACACTCAAATTATATCCAAATGCAAACCAAAAGACCAATTGCAGGCAAACAGAGTGTTGCATCCAGAATCCAGTGTTCCTTTCTCATTTAAAGCAGCCTTGTGATTGCACATGAAGTGAATACAATACTACATGCACTGTGCGCTTGGATGGAACTGTAACTTGCTCCTGCCTTCCTACAGGGATTTTGTACACAAGCAGTGTGCGGCTCATATGGTTTTTCCAGTGAATACAATTTTAAAAACAAATACAAATGATATTGTGACACTATCAGAGCAGCAGGGTCCACATTTAAATAAATAAATAAAAGACCCCAAAACTTGGAGTTACTGATTCACTTTACTTTCACAGTATTTGTGTCACCCTCACTAGACTTGTAAGTACTTTTTTTCATTTTTTAAAAAGACCAACCTTTCCCATCATAGCTCCAATTACCATGTAAACCAGGTTCATTACACTGGTTAACACTGTATCATTTCATATTTATTTTTATTATCTAGTTTAGTGTAATGGAAATTATATTAATCAGTTTTCAGGTTCTATTTTTTTTTCTTCTTCTTCCAAATCAAATTAATTACCTCATGGTGCATCCAAGTTTTCAGAGGGTTCAGTCTTAAACAGGTAATTTAACAAATATGTTTGCAACTGCAGATGGTGTAATTAATACTAAATACAGAGGGCCTAATATCCAAGGTAACTATTTTAAGGCATCTATATGCCTACTACATTATAACCTAAAGTTCAGAACCACAGTGAGGTGGAAAGTACAGACAAGTGGTTGCCATGACTTATAGGTTCTGTCTAAAAACCACATAACAAAATATATTCCCTCCAGCAACAACTAAGTGTGTCACTTCTGGCAGAAAGAAAATGATAGCATTGCCATGGAAATGTGTAAATTCCCTACACTGCAGAGGTGGGAAGCATTAACTGACAGACTGAGGTGAGGGTGCCAGGATCTCCTCAGCCTTGCATGTATTAGTGTGCAGAAACATTTCAGGTTAAGTTACTGTACTGCAAATCCTTCATTTATTCCTCCCTGATAATCCCTGTTTGGCAGTTTCCTCGATCCTTTAACTGCTTCCACACCAGAGCTAAGATTTCTGTTCAATTACACAAAATCAAAGAAAATATGAGGAGGCCCAACTGTGTGAAAAATAGTTATCTGTTGGAATTGTTCTCTTCTTTAAAATTCTCACATACTGTGCATTGGTAAACAGAGCACACTTTTTATATGACTGCAATGCAATTAATAATATACACAGTACAGGATAATCAATAGTCTAGACATTTTATATTTTAAAACATCATATTAAAGTCTAGAGTGGAGAGCAGCCACCCTTGGGTCACCAGACAGTAGGTCACATGACTAGATGGGCTAGCATTTACCCTGAGCGGCGGCCATGCTATTCACATATAAACCAGCCTTTATTGTGCAGAGTTCTTGGTTGTTGATTTTTTTTTTCCACAATAATGTAGGACATGTAAGATGCTACCTGGTAACTTTGTAGTTGGTGCAATTGCCACTAGACCATCTGAGTGCTTGTCCTATATAGCAACAGGTCCAAGGATAAAAGGCAAATTATTTAAGGAAAACCTAGAATGAAGTTCCCCAAAATAATAACGTACCTGCTCCTAGCTACAATTAAGTTGTTATGCCATAAAGCAAAAAAAAAAAATAATAAATGCCCTGGCCCTTGCTTGCATTGCTAGTAGTCTGGAAATAGGGAGCAGTGGCAGTGTTGTCTGTGAGATACCTGCATATTCCATACAAGCAAAGAAAAAACATATCTTTAGGAGGGGACCAGTGATAATATTGCTAGTGCTAATCAGAGGTAAGAAAATAGGACTGTAAACAAACCTTAGTTACCGTTGAACTATTTCTGCATGGTAATGTTGCATTATATTAGTTGGGTCAAGTGTATGGAAATAAGTGGAATAAGCTGTATAATCAAAATGGAGTGCACTGTACTTCTGTTTTAAGATTAGAAATACATTATAAATAACCCTTTTTCTCCTGCATTCACCAAGCGGTATAGTAGGTGTTAGCTAGGACACATCGTTCTAGCTAACACCCAGAAAATAGGAGACACTTTTTTACACAGAGAATCGTAGGAAACTGGAACCAACTCCACAGTAATGTTGCTGACACCCTGGGATCCTTCAAGAAGCTGCTTGATGAGATTCTGGGATCAATAAGCTACTAACAACCAAATGAGCAATATGACCTCCTCTCATTTATAAACTTTCTTATGTTCTTATGCTTAGGCCTAACCACACCTTTTACTGAAGCAGAAGAATCAGTCATACCCACAGTGCTCATAGTCACTCAATGCATTACAGCTTAAAACACTTTAATGACAACAGCTATATTATTACTGCAAGACAATAGGTCTCTAGTAGGCTAGGATTATAGAAGTTTGGAGTACAAGACAGTTACTGTGTTCGTCATGCAGAGTGTGACAGACAGAGAGACAACAGTGGTTAAAAAAACAGTACAGGACCCAAGGTTAAAAAAAATCAAACACCTAACAGTGCAGGTTCATCTCTTTAGTTAATGGATGTAAAATATGAACTCATGAAGGTTACTGTAGGGATTTAAATGATGGCAGTATTTAAATCCGCCATTTATAAGATCAACGGAATAGTAAATAAGCCTTCCATAGAACCAACACCTTTTTAAAAGTTTGGATATATATTAATTTATATTGTACTCCAGAGCTTTGCTTATCATTTTCTAAGCATCAGTTCTGCACCTTCTCTGCAATGCACACTTGCCCAAGTCTTTAATTAAAATCAGAAGCCATGCATAAAGTTGGAATCAAGCACCATCTCAAGATTTTAATCAAATGGCAGACAGAGTTCAAATTCCCTTCATATTCCACTGTGGGCTCTGTAGACGTCGTTTATCAATTAATTACAGGACAAACACTAGTAAGCCGTCCAAACAGGTCTAAGCTGTGTCAGAATCGACAAGAATGTCACAAGTCGTTGTATATATATATATATATATATATATATATATATATATATATATATATATATATATATATATATATATATATATATATATATATATATATATATATATATATATATATATATATAGTGTGTGGAATCAGATATAGCACGGTAAGGTCGTGGCTCCCATTTCCCCCATAATGCAATTTGATTAATAGACGTTGGCTGAGAGTTTATTTATCATGTTAAACAAAAAAGTAATATAAAACTTGGGTCTCACAAAAGGCCAAATCAAAAAACAGTATCTTCAAAATAAAAGTTGGTCGCAACATAAGATATGTTTTCAGTCACCTGCGCCACAAAGGAATTCACTTTACAAAAGGTTAAAGTCTTGCAAAAAAGTGTAATATTATTAAACTTCCCCCTGTAAATAAAATGACATACTTAAACCTGTTACATAAATGAAAATCCACTAGTTTGATGTGGTTACTGAAATGTTATAGTTTGGGCATTACACCAATTAAAAAGTTGCCTATTGAACAATACCCCTAACTTTTATGTAGAAATGCATACACACAAACACAAGCTATATAGAACAGGCTAAGCAATTTCCTTAAACCCATTTTCAACCCTTTTTCTTTTTTTTTTATTTTTAAGTAGGAAAAGGACTTTTTAAATAAAGTAGCCCAGTGTGCCTGCCAAGTGTGACACACCAATAATTGGCATCATGTCATATTTTATTCTTTGCTCTGTATACCTTGGCCACTTAAAATACCACAATTAGGTGGAGCTCCTCTGTATACACAGCAGCTAAAACCGGTTCCCAATATGAACAGCGCTCACGATGAGGGATTGGTTTGATGCTGCCGACTTTCTGTAAATGCTGCTCTAGGTCAGCCAGAAACTCAGATTTTAAATCAGCACTGATTTACAGTGCAAAATATACAACAGTAAAAGGAAAAAAACCTCAAAAGAAACTTAGAATGAACATACTTTGCAAATGACAAATGTTAAGCTAGTCATAAATTTGAGAAAGCACCTTAATCAAATCCCTTATAAAAGTGTAATAAAAACTAGTGACACCATGGGAAAGCATATCTAAGCATTGTAAAGCCAAGACAGGTATGGTAAAGCATATTAAAAGACCATGGCAATCCATAGTAATCTATGGTAAATGCATAGTGTAAGCATGAGAAAAGTGAAAAATTACCAAGCAAATTTGCTATGGTAAGGAGAAGATAAAGTTTTGGCTTAGGGTATTCTAGCATACACTGATTGCTATATGAATATCTGATGGTTAAAAAGAACTGAACTGGAGTTAACAACCACTGCACTGCTTTATTTCTAAAAAGTTAAGGTTTTTTAGCCCTCGATTTGCTAGTGAGGGTCCTTTACTTTCTGTGTAATACAATCCTCCTTGCTTGCTGCCAGGATTTTCCACTTGAGTTCATCCCCTCCTAACTGCTGTTTAAACACAGGCTGACAGTGGAGCTGTTGGACTAAGCGTGTGCCTGGGCTCCAATGATAAATAGACAAAGTGCACTGGAACACTCCAGTGAGCCACTGTGTTTTGGCGGGAACCTGCCTCTGAGATTGCATAACATGAAGACAAGTCTCTGGGAGCGCATTTCAACTCAAGGTCTTTCAGAAAGACCCAAAGTAAATAAAAAAAGTACAAGGTGTTCTGCCACAAAAAAGGAACAGCTGATACAATATTGAAATGACTGAGGGTACACATTTAACAAATATTATGTTCTGCACAAATATAGTGCACATTCCCAGCTTTCACAAGAACTCTGCTTCAGGGCTAAAGTGCTATATTACTTTTGGTAAAGAGTCTTAAAGTACACAGAGCTAAGAATATATCCAGTAAATCTTAATCTGTATAATTGTCTAGGTCTCACATTTTCCTATAAACACACGCACACACACATTATAGTAAAGGTGATTTATTGTTACTAGTAATTAATTTTTAATTAAAGCTATTAATGAAGAAAATGCACTGCTCTTTCCTTGCAGATACTTAAATGCCACTACAATGTCATTTTTTGTTTTATATTTAAAATAATGTGTGCATCTTTCATATAGGAAGATGTGAGATCTAGACAGTGATGGCAACACATATCCCATATCAGGTCAGGACCACTAGTAACAAGCATATTGGCCAGAACAAGATTATAAGCAGTTTTATTTAAATCTAAAACAGCAACAAACAAACAAAAAAATAATATTTTTTGTTTTATTTAGGTGTGTCCAATTATTATTTAACCCAGGATTTTCTCCCAATTTGGAATGCCCAATCGCTTTCCACCTCACCGCAGCAATTCCCCACATGGCTCAGGAGAACTGAAGGTTCAGTGGGCGTCCTCCGATCCCAGAACCAAGCCAGCTTCCTTTTTCACTCAGGAACTCGACAGCGGACGTCCACAAGCTACCAACACCTGGAGGACAAAGGCCAAAGGCTCACTGGGTGCCTGACCAGCAGGGTTCGCTGTACCACGATGAGAAGCAGATGTGCCAGTCTTGCCTCCCTAACCCACAGTGCCAGATCCAATGACAATGCTCCATTCGGAGTCCCCAGCAAAGACTGGTCTACATCACATAGATAGGACACAAACTGGAACTGTATGACTCATCCACGTGGTTGTGCTTCTACCAGGTGAGCCACTCTGGGACCCCTTAAAACAGCAAATCTTGTGGCTCTCAATGGTAGAGGAGGATCAGAGCAGCCCTGAGGTTAACTCAGGGAGCTGTCCTCTGGTTTAAAGCAAAAGCAATAAGCCCAGTCAGTTCAACTGGCCCACACTAATGTTAATATATGCTAAGAGTGTTTTTAATTATCAAAGTGCTTTACATTCCACAAATACAACTTGTATGTTAATAGCTTGCCCCACCCAACAGAGGCAATCAAAATGACATGACATGACCTTTTGTTTGAGTTGCAAGACTACAAGACCTTTTTGGTTCGTCTTCACTTTAGTATGAGACTTTAAACGTTTAATCAGAAAGTCCACATCAGCCAATCATTTAGTTTTGACATAGTGGGGTCTATTCAATGGATCATTCTGATTACATTTAATTCTAGACTTCTGTTTTCCTTTTAAATAAAAATTATGTGTAATAAACAAACACTGTATGCATTTTCATCTCAGCTTTGATGAATATTCAAAGTGTTTTTCCCCATGTAAAGTGTATACAAGAAGATACGTCAGATACCAACACATACTACCAGAAGACAGTTAGCCAATTCTTATGAGCTACTCACGAGTTGAATTAGTTAAATAAGAACTTGGTTTCAACTTTGACTGGAAAGGACAAGGTTTCCATCTCTGTCTTTAAGCCTAATCCAATTTACCATTTTTGCCAGAAGGAAACATTATTATAACGTCATGCCTTTAACAGGGCAATTGTGGAGCACTGTTTGAATTTAATTAAACATGACAGTCAGTGATGAGCAGTTAATTGAATCCAAACACATATTGCTACTCATTCCCTCATTGTTATATCACGTGTGCATTCCTCCCAGCTAACAAATTAAAACCAGGCACTTTGTGTTTTCTAAAGCCAACCTGCACTGCTTGTAAACTTGCGTCATCAGGTTAAATAAAAAACAAATATAAAAAATCTTTAAAAAGTACATATTATTGTATGATGAGTGTGTGATAAGATTTGACACTGAGCTCTGGTGCTGCACTACCGTTCAAGTTGCCTAACACAGACATATGTAATGCAGGCTAGATCAAGTGTCTTTATTTCAGTTAGTGCCAGTATTGCCAGCAAAACAAAATGAAACTTGATTCAAAGTGGGAGATTGAGGGGCTTTAATTTCTATGGCTGATTGAGCCTATCCTCCATACAGGTGACTAGAACTGAAGAACATCTTCACTGAATTATTAAAAATGAATACAAACATACAGTATTTGAGTAACTGTAATAAGAAACACTTTGAAAAAGATGAAAGGGTACAAGAAAAACATAAATAACAATTTAATTGAAAATAAAACTTGATGATTGTGGAAAACGTTAGGTTATTATCATAAACCTGGTTCCCTGAAATAGAAATGTAACCATTATGTAATGGGTATTTATCTCCTGAAGACCCAGAACCTGAATAATATATCAAAGCTTCTCATCGGAGCCTGTGAAATGCCCACCCCCGGCATATAAGGACTGCACACACAGATCTTGTCAATTTTTCCTTCAAGCCTGCTGCAATCATGGACGTAGCGACTTTCAAGGTTAATGGTTACATTTCTATTCCAGACAATCAGCGTTATGATAATAACATAATGTTCCCTAACCATTACCTAATGGGTATGAATACCAAAGCTGTAACAAGGCAATATTGCAGAACGACTGGAATTCTACAAGGCTAAGCCAAAGGCTTCCTTGTGCGTTACCATTAGGAACCCCAGCAACAAGCAGCTAGCCCGTACAAGGGAAAAACATATGGAGCTGTTTGAGATTGGAAAGGAGGTGGATGGAAAGCCTCTAATTCCACAGACTGTTTGACATGAAATACCTGCAAAAAAGCAGGATTGGTACAAAGCACAGCCTTCTGGCTTCTGCAGAAATTAAGCAGGCTTTCACAGACGAAAATGCTTGCATCTCACACACCCGCTTAGTGGATGTGATTGCAAGCAAGAAAGCCGCTTTGAGCGATAAAATGCAAGGTGAATGCAAGGGCTCAGATGGAGGCTTCATGAGTACTTCAAGCACCACATTAAGCCTCCAGCGAGGAACAATATTGCCTAGCTCCTTTTGACATGGCAAACTGAAATAGCTACCAGACAAACCTTACCACATAGAGGAGGATTTCCCCTTGTCACATAGGTCTTGCAAAAATTGCAGTAGAACTGCCATGGGACAGGTTGTGGGATTTCAGACAAGCACCATGTCTGAAAGATGCCCCACTTGTACCCATACTGGGAACGCATGGACATTGCTCTGGCATTTTGCAGGGTGTCAATGATCGTATTTGACATAGCAGCCACTCGGGGGCCAGACCCAGAGCTGTAGGTTCAATGAACAGTAATGCCGCAATGTCCCCCATGCCTGACTGAGCAGGTCACTGCGTTTTGGCAAGCCCCACGGCTGGCCGCTCAGGAGCTGAATCAGAGCTGAAAACCAGTCTCCTGGGTCTACTAGTAGCATCATGGCCTGGTCCTGCCTGATTTTCTTCACAGTGGGAACATGGCGAGTGGTGGGAGGGCATATAATAGCTAGCTCGGCCACTGGTGTGCCAAGGCATCTATCGTCAGCAGGTCCCCGGCTCCTGTTATGGATAACATGGAGCAGGGTTTTGTTCACCAAACACAGCTCATCCAGCTTCTGTAGTGTGGGGGTCAGTGCTGGGTTGGTACGGTACCCTCGGTACAATACATGAACCAAAGCGGTACCAGGGCGGTGACTTGCACCGGGTCGGTACGGTGATGATAGCCGGTCCATTTGGTGATTTGCACGGCGTCAGTACAGTATGGTACCAGTGCGGTAACCTCATTCCCTGAGGAATGGAGTAGGTTGTGACCTTTTTATTGGTCTACTCTGTTCACTTACCGCAGGCATGAAAGAAGCCACCAGCACCATGCGGGGCACAAGGCTGCTGGGGGATGTATCAAGCAACAGGCTGTGTGCAAAAATGATGTGTGATTAGACAAACTAATAACAATGTTAATAATTATTGCCTTAATAGTGTAATACACAATTAGCAATAACAAGCAGGTAACATTAACAAGTACATATCTCTCTATCGCACGCCTGTCGGGCTCTGTCTAAAAGGAAAAATGATGACGAGATCTGTGCGTGCAGTCCTTATATGCCCTCTGGGGTGTCACAGGCTGACGAGCAGCTTAAGTCTTAAATACCCAGATAAATACCCATTAGGTAATGGTTACATTTCATACTTTGATAGGGAACTTTAGCTTTCAAATATTACAAATAGATGCCCCCCCCCCTTTAAATTTGTTGTTGTGTTGACAGACAATGGTTCCATTGTTAACTACATACTCATTAAACCATACCATGCAAGAGGACAAGTCCATGCTTTTAACATCAGTTATCGTGACCCTGAAAGCAATGAATAGTAAAAGTGAGCTGTAAAAGACTCTTGGTTATGTGTTCCCTGCTGCACAGTTCCATGTACATCTGGCTACCAGTTTTCCCCTTTGTTCTTACATTTATTTGGAAATACAAACATATGACCATCTGACAGCAAGCTGTATTTGTTTAAAAATGTCCCCTACAGAAATGCTTAAACATTTTACTATTTTCCAAGTTACCTTTTTAAGCAACAACATAATAAAACAATATTAATTGTGTTTTTCCTTCCATATGGCAGGCACAGCTGCTTCAAACAGCTGAAACATCATCTTTTTTAAGCCATTCACTAAGCGGAATTAGTCAACTCAACGATTTCTTCAATAATATCTGTGCTCAATGTCAGTTTAATAACCAAATCTTTTTAATATGGTTGTGGCTTGCTGCCAAGTGTACTCTGCATAAAGATTTGCAAGTCAGCGCTAAATTAAATGTCACTCACAAACTACTTGGCTCAGTTAATTAGTTCGCATTTCTTCAGTTCTCTGCATTATTAAACTTTGTGGCATATATCTAAATGTATTTTTCTTTGTGTGCTCTATGCTACAACACATCACAAGCAAAACCCATTCATGACATCCAATGTACCATGCTGAGTTTCTGCTGGAATTCCAGTCAACTGCCATCAGCGATGATCCATTAAAAGTTTAATTCCCTTCTGATTTTTAGATTAAAATACCAATAAAACATGCTTAAAACAAAAAAGATGAAACCTGCAAACTCTGTAACACTGACGATTACTTCTCGGCAGTACTACAACAGTGCTACAAACTCCTTTTGCCCATGCAAAGTGTGTACAAGAAGATATGTCTGCTTCTGACAAGATCAGCTGTACATATCTGCTTGATGTATTTACTAAAAGACTTTACCAGAATGTAATGGTAAATTCACGTTCCGGACAGCATAAACAATAAAAGCCCTGGATAGACATCCACAAAAAGCTGTTTCTAATACACGAACACTGAAAAACAGAGGCCACAACCAATAGGGGCACTAGTGACAATGCAGTTAAGGAAGTTAGGAAGTACAGGAAGTATTTTAAAGCCTTGGCTATTATCACCCTTTTAAAAGTAGTACCGGTACATGGAAACTGGAATTTGAAACCAAGTGTAAATATTCTTGAAGAATACAGCTATATCCTTCTCCTTGACATTTCACTCAGCGCTGAATTCCAATATTCAAGTACTGTTTTAAGTACTGCTTGTACAGCTTTCTGTGGTGAACAGTAAAGTAGAACAGTTTTAAAAGGGTGACAGTTTGGCAACAACAGGGACAATACATTAGTACAGAATGGCAATAGAAAGGGAAGACATACCTAGCAGCAGCATGTTTTTTAATTTGCGCTGGATAACATTGTGGACTGACTTCTAATAAGTTAACGTGTGCTCTTACACAACCCCTAATCACACTGAGAGTGCTTCCTCTGGCATTCTTTGTGTCACAGGCCTGTGTCAAAGCTCTCAACTGATTAGATGCCGGTTGCAAACCCACAATGAAGGAGGAGTGGAGAAGGCTGCCTAGCCAGAAGACGCACTTGGTGTCAGCTGGAGGTAATAATACAGTTCAGCAGGTGAGAGCTCAACATGAAGACAACGGGAGAGAGGAGCCTGCTCCCCACTGACCCCTCGCTCAATTCATACAGGCAGCTGCCCTTTTAAAGATAGCCTTCACCAAAGCAGTGCCACACGTCTATGGGACGATAGTACCGTACAGAATGAGTGGAAAATGGGATGTTGGCAGTTCAGATTTTTCAACTATGTACTGATATTTTAAAAAACATAGAATGGCACCTTATTATTGAATCATGAAACAATGACACGTTATGAACAAACAGGTACTACTTTTTGTTCATTTACATTCAGTGCAGTACATGCAAGTAATAGGCTGCACGCTACTTGTCTGCATAAGATTTTAGTAAGTTAACAATCTACAGTATTGTTTATATCTTCCCATATAACTAACAATTTCTATGATGATATATGCTAGGTGTTTGTTTTGTGTTTGTTTATTGTGTTTTGTGTTATTAAAAAGTGTGCGCAAGCACTTAAAATCTTCCATTTGTGTCCTGGGTCCTGTCTGAAAGGAGCAACGAACCGTGTGCGAGTTGCAAGCTAAGCCCCGCTGTCTCCAGAGTGAGAGGGAGAAGTCCCGCTGTCTCTAGAGCGAGAGGGAGAAGCTCCACTGTCTCCAGAGCGAGAGGGAGAAGCAAGGTGAAGAGCCCACCTCCACCACAGCCCCGACCACCCCCCCTGCGATACAGTCCGGCACTACTGCGGGTGGTACCTCGCCCCGTGCTCCTGGACACTCTGCCGGTCTGCCTAGACCTCCCTACGCTAGACCTGGAGCCCAGGAGTCTGCACCATCGGCCACAGCTCTGCCCCTGGTTCCCTACTCCGCTCTCTCCAAGCACCCAGACGTCGCTAGGCTGCTGCCAGACGTCCCTTGGGCTCCCGATGTTAGCTGCTTCGCTCCACCTGAGTGATCGGACATCGCTACGCCGGTCCCTGTGTGAAGACCTCTGTCCGCTGCTGCAGCCGCCTGTGCCCCTGGAAGCAAAGGAGGGACCAGCCCACCCTCAAGCCCGCCCATAGAAGAGGGCAAAAATTGACATTTGTGGACTTGAGGGTGGGTGGTCTTTTAAGGGAGGAGGGAGATGGCCGTTAAGTGGCCGGTGTCTTGAATAAACACTTTTTCACACCTTTTTTGTTTCGGTTGAAATCGCCATCAACCAGGCTCCTCACACACCAGCAGCCCTGAGCACACTGGCTGCTTTCTTTAAATACCTTGCACCTGGCTCTAATTTACAATAAACACCAGGTGCAGGGGATAACTCATAATTAAACAATAAAACAATTAACACTTAACAGGAATCTACATTCTCACTTTTTTTGTTTTGTTTTGTTTTGTTTTGTTTTTTTCTTCTAGCAGGGAGGAAATTAACCCTCTCCCTGTTTTTCCCCTTTCAGGAACTACCATGGGGTATATTTACAGAACTTAACTTCCATTGCCACATTCTTATTTGTCCATGTATATCGAATCCTATGTTTGCTCATTTTAGATTTGTTCCCCTTGCTTTGCATCCATTTAAACATTTATTTAAAAATGGATGCAAAGAAGGAAACTTCATCTTAACAGTGAGACTACATAGGATTCGATACACATTGAAAAAATACAAAATGTGGCAAAAGACAAGTTCAATTCTGCAAATATACCCTACAAGTGAAACAACTTCCAGAGCAAGTATTTCAATTCTAGGCCAAATTACCATGTTAAGACCCTTGTCTTTTCAGAACAGCCTTGCTAAATTGAGTAGAGATTTCAGAATAGAACTGTATAGCAGTGTGATTTGAAGAGAACAGCTTTGGAATAATTCTTCATGGCTCCTCAGATTGGCCTTGTCCAGCTGTTTGGAGGGATGGCCTTTTTTTTTGGTGGTGGTGGTAGTGGTGGTGGGGGGTGCTAATGCTCCAGGGTCACCACCCCTGCTCTTCAGCGACAACTGCTGTGGGACCTTTGACATCTGTAATGAGCACAGGGCTCGGCTATCCCCAGGCAGATTCTGAACCAGGGACCTTTGAGTTCAGACTTGACATCAAAACCCAAGAGAAGCACAGAGCCATACTGAGTGTCAGTGATATAGGACCAGTGCTTCACATCAATCTCTAGACACTAGAGTTCTGTCTATTGTAGCATACACGACCGCAATCACAATCTCATTGGTGGAACAATCCTTTTATTAAGTGATGCTTACCTAGTTTTACTTTTTAAAATTGCCATATTTAGTATGCTGGTCAGGGCAGGGCTACACAAACTGTTCTGTCAGAGGTCTCGGCAAATTCATAAAGAGTTTTAATATTTAAATTGTATTGTCTGTTAGTTCGAACACAAACAGTTACTAATTTAATACTAATTTGATATTAAAACATGCTACAGCATCATATAGTATTATATCTTTGTGATGCTCATGTCATCTTTTTAACTTCTATTAATAGATAAATGGTTTCCTTGATAAATATTTAATGATCCTGTTAATCTAATGCTATTATTAACATTAACTAGGATGTCAACTGCTAAGAAGAATTCTTAAAAGACAAAAGCACACCGAGTTTTAACATATAAACAAATACACACTATAAAACAATCATGCACAATTCTACACACTCAGGGGGGAGTATTTAATATATTGGACCAGTAGCAGATTTAAATATAACCACTGTTGAGATTTATAAGACCGCTCGCTTTGTAAACCAAAACGAACATTTAAATAAATAAATAAATAAATAAATAAATAAAACACTATTTGACCCACTAGATCAGTTCAAAAGATCCCACAGTGATAAATTACATCCCAGACACCTGTGTGGTTTTTTACATCACAGAAAATAGGACATTGCATATAGGATAATAGCATATACTGTATAGTATAACCTGTCCAAAAAACAAAAACAAAATAATCTACCACTACCTTCAGAGTAAAAATACTAGTTTGTCTGTTCAACAAAAAGTCAATTAAGAAATGCTCTGTACTCAGTGTATTAGGACTTCTTTTAAATAGTAAATGATTTATCAGAAGTATACGTATACAAAGATTATTTTAGTTAATGAAACTGTAATTAACTGAATCCAAAACTATTAAAATGTGTCGCCTTTTCTTGAAAACCAGCCCGCTGCAGGTCACTGTAAGTTGAACAGACTATAAAATGTTGCTCTGGGAACACTTTGTTTCAAGTGGCTAAATGCCACAAATAAACAAATGAACATTGTGTGAAACAACTTCTAGCAATACAATGGCTATACTCTGCTTGTGACGAAGTGAACTGCTCCCTCACAAATCGGGAATTCACAAGGTTTTCAGAACCTGACCTTTTGATAGAAGCAGCTATTGAATATAACCGGCGTCCGTTGTTTTGATATTGGTTAAAAAGTTATTCTGACAAGTTATTCAGCAACTGGCTTCAGCAGTAATTTGAAAGGTATTGCCAATCTATACTTAACTACTTCAGCACCACTGCTATTCAACACAATTCAAAAGGACAAGTATGAGTTAAGGTGATAGGACTGGTGTAATGTGTCTTTTATTTTAATACAAGTTAGACATCTCACTAAAACACCACCTAATAAAGCTGCAGTGTCGCTGAATCATTAAAATATATATGTTTTCCCACATTATTCCACAGTTTGAATAATTTATCTGCAGGGAAGCAGGTCATGTAAAAAGAGTTTGTTTACAGGGCCCCAGTCCCCAAAGGACACAAATGCCCCCCCACCCCCCCACCCCACACTTCATTTATTGACCTTAATTATCTACGTAAGCCACATTGGAAATAACACTATTGTAGCCATGATAGTTTTTTAATCAAACTTGTAAGCTTAAGCTTAGTGTGATCGACATTCTACGGATGGCTTTTTATAGGAAACACCTAAAAGGCTGATACTTTCAACATGTTCTTGCAATTACTGTGTGCGTGTCATAAATATATATATATCACACACACACACACAGCTCTGGAAAAAATTAAGAGACCAATGCATATCAGTTTCTCTGGTTTTACTATTTATAGGTATGTGTTTGGGTAAAATTAACATTTTTGTTTTATTCTATAAACTACTGACAACATTTCTCCCAAATTCCAAATAAAAATATTGTCATTTAGAGCATTTATTTGCACA